>NC_079496.1:86594377-86898840 GCF_030052815.1 Hevea brasiliensis | reverse complement strand
GGATTTGATGAGTTATGGGGATGCTCCATTTTGGCAGCCTTGATTGCTGAAGAAACTTGATGTATATTCACTTGTGTTTGATGGGTAATGAGGTTAATTAGAGTGATTAAATGTGTAAGAGCTTAATTTCTTATATATGTGTGAATTATGAATGTAGAGTGAGATTATGTATTAAAACTGGGAAGCTTGATGTATATGAGCAATTAGGTAGCCTTGTGATGCATGGTAGAGTGTTTAAATTCATGAAATAGTTTAGTGAATTATGTTACCAAGGATGGCAGAATGTGTGTGTAATTATTAGTGGGAAATTAGAGATGTTAATGAGAGGTATTCATGTGTATGTATTGTTGAAATTGGACTTTAAAATTCTGAGTTGTAATTGATGTATTGTGAATTATTATATTCTTCCCAACTTGACCTAAATGTGATATGTTGAGTGGTTATGGTTTAGTACCAATTCAGAATTTGGTAGAGAAGTGCACTTATAACAAGGTTAATGTGTAATTGGATTGCTGTTGAGAGACATGTAAAGGGTAGTATGCAAATGAGCCTATAACCCTAAGTGTGTGATTCCAATTGGTATGAAGCCAATTGGAGGTGAAACTAGGCACAAAATGTGCCTACTTTTGTGTTGGAAGCCTACCTAAATTCTCTCCAAAAAGTGACATGAAAACTAACGAAATCTGTATTGGTAACATTTCAAACCTGAAAATTGACCATTTGAACAGCAGTCAGTATTTTGGCCATAAGTCTCTCAAAACAGGTCCAAATGACCTGAAATTTATATGGTTGGAAAGCTTAGACATAGGGCTACATCTTTTGTACAGATCAAAAAACCCAAAAATGACCATAACCAAGTCAAAATGATTTCCAAAGTTGGGTTACAAAAACTGGCCGAATTCACTTTGACCTAAAAATGACCTAAACTTTGCAATATAAGTGCAACTTGACCAGCATTAGTAAAATGACCATAACTTGGTCCATAGAACTCCAAATGACATGAAATTTGTCCCAACATTTCAATAAGACATACATCTACAATATTGGTAATTTGACCAAAACCCAAAAATCAAAGGAACTAGGTCAATTAACTTGATTAATTGGGCACACTAAATCTGGAATTAGCACATTTTACCATAAAATCTAGAAAATTCAAATAAGCATTTCTCCCACCAGAAGTGTCCAATTTAAATGAGCCATACCAATCTAAAAAGCTAAGAAAGACACCTAAAACATTGTTTCAGACAACTTCCTCAAATTATAAATGTATAAGGTCAGAATTTAAGGTCAAAGCCATTGACCTAATTGAGGACCGTGCCAATATAGGACCTTTGAGTCCAAGTTAACAATTTGTCTATAAAGAATTCAATAAGACTTGAAAAAATGGTAAGCAAAATTTATGGCTGTCCCTAAGACATAGGGCAACAATAATTATGAAGAATGCTAGACCTCAATGTGATTACAAACAGTCCAAATAAATTAGTAAAATCAGAACCGAAAATGCCTAAAAAGGAAACTAAAACTTAGATTTGACCTAGTTATGGTTAATTGACTATAACTTGAGCTATACAACTCCAAATGGAGTGATTCAATAAGGAAATTAAAAAAGACACAATGAGAAATAATTTAATGAAGAGAAATCTGTTAAATCTACACCGTAGCTTGGTCCAATAGACCATAAACATTGGCCATGAAATCTGGAAAATGGCAATAAAATGCAATAAGCTTTAAAATGAAATTGGTAACATATACCAACACTTAGAGATTATAAAATATGACAAATTGGGAACATTAAAATTAATTCACCTAGTGTGTATTAATGGTCAACATTGTAGGTTGACTAATGAAATGAATTGAAGGAAATAGTATCAAAAAAATTTAGATATTGGATCTTATTGTTGGAAACAAGTTAACTGAGTACTAAAACATTTTAAATTGTGTGTTTCAGTTGAAAAGGATATTGAGAAGCATAAGGAACATTGAGTCAAGGCCTAGGAAAGACTCAGATCAGGTCTGTGCACAATACTTTTTATATTCACTGCTTTTACTCGAAAATTTATATGAAGAAATGAGCTATGAGTTTATGACTTGGGAAAATTTATTTGAGAAAAGTTTATTACCTATTTTAGAAATAGAAATTTGAAAATGAGGTTTGTTTGATTGTTGCCTAAATTAAAATTGAACATTATAGTTTTAAATTGTGTTTGTGCACAATAACTTTAAATTATCATTTTCCCATTGAAAACTTGATTAGTATGCATTGTGTTAATTATGGGTTTCGATAACTACTGTGTTGCCACTTTGTGAATGGAAAATTGACTTTGGAAATTGATTGTGTTTTGCATGAAATATTTTAATAACTTGTTTTAAATTGATTTTGGATTCACACTTGGCATAGCAATATTATTATGTTCCTCCTCCACTTGTGGGGTTGAGTTTGATATTTGATCACTTTCCTCCCTCTCTGGCTTCCCGGTCTGATGAGTGAGTTTGGATGGGTACTCATTATCTAGCTAGCCACCTCCGAGTGAGTATACCTTGTCGTGGTGTATAACACAGCATGTTTAGAAAATTTGTGTCATGACCTAAGTTGTGTTATTGATTGGCAACACTGTGTTATTTAATTGTTTGATCAAATTTGTGTTATATTAGGTTTGAAAATTGTGACATGAAATTGTGAATTATTTGAATTGTAAATTGTCAATAAAAGTTTTATATACCACATTTTAAATTATTATTGTGCACTACTGAGTAAATTTTACTTGGTGATAGCTTTTTCATTGCTGTCGCAGGTAGACAGACAAATAAAGTAGCAGAGTAGGCTGCTTGTGACTTTGTTTTGAGATTTTGTCGGGTATATTGAGTATACCACTTTCTAGTAAATATTATTATAATGTATGTGAACTGTATGTATATATTGTACTTGGTCTTGAGCAATTGTAAAATAAAGTTATAAATTATTTTAGCCTTTCAAAATATTGTATTACAATTCTCTTATTTCAGCTTTTGAAATACTCATTTATTTACACTTTATCTTTGAAATTGCTGAAAATGATATTGGATTGAGAGTAAACTATGTTGAGGACGCTGATTTGAGTCGAGCCAAATTGGAGTTTGGGATTGAACAAATATATTGAAAGTGCTTTTTACAGGTTTTTGAAGAACTATTTTGCTCCAAATACAAACGGCACTCTGCTGAAATTTTTACATAAATTATTGATACTTTTGATTTATTATTTGATTTCACTTCAGCTAAAAAAAATATATATATATTTAACATCTGTCAAAAGTGCTCACCACTATAAAAAGAAATAAGAAAAGGTTTAAAATCCCTTGTAGTGTATTTAATGGGTTATCAGTAAACGAAGTTTGGTAATTCATTAGGTATACTAAAGGATCATGTTATGCCTTACGGAGGGGTAAGGTGTGACATGTTTTAGTGGTATCAAAGCAAGTTTTTAAATTGTGTTTTGACCTGTAATTTGAATATTTTTCCTTCATTGTACAACTGCTCAATGTCATGGTTTGATACATACAGTACATTTACATCATAAATATGAACTAATGGAGAGAAATTTCCTTATGGTGGTTGTACAGGAAATAGAAAATCCTGTGAAAAGATTTCGAAGAGAAGAATGAGACAATAGAATAGTCTATGACAGCGGAAGCACAAGGTGAAGCTCCAGCTCTGCAGAGTGTCGAAGGACTTACTGTACCAGTTTCACCGGTATAAATTACTGCACAAATGGCCTAACAAATGGCCACTTTCTTTCAACAAATGGCTGATAATTTGTCAGCCGAAGTCCAAATACCAACCCAACCTTTAGAAGGGCAGCGTGAAACAAAGAAGAGGGAGAGACCTATGAGTCAGAGCTCAAATAGTAAATTGGGAAAAAAGAAGAACACTAGAGAGCCTAGTGGTTATGGATCTGATAGAGGTGGATCTTCAAGGCAGAGGCCACCAAGGTCCAATCGTCGAACAACTAGAAGTTCATATCCTCCTCGCATCTGCAACTCTTGTGGCAAACGACATGGGGGTATTTGTCGTAAAGCCACTGGAGCCTGCTACAATTGTGGTGAACATGGACATTTCGCTAGAGATTGTACTAGAGCACCTCGATCTGCTCTCCGAAGTTCACAGATAGTCAGTAGAGATCAAGATAAAAATAGAGTTGATACTTCTCATAACCATAACACAGTGAATCAACCCGAATATAGTAGTGCACTAGTTAGAGCGTCCATTATGCACCAAGGAGAAAGAGCAGAAGCTTCGAATCTAGCTGCTGGTAAGTCCTTAATTCGGAAAAAAAAAACACAATTAGTTATTCTTTGATCCCAGCACTACTTATTTGTATGTTAGTGTTAGAATTATATATTATGTTGTTATTCCTTTACAGGAGAATAAATTTTGATGCATTAGTGACTAGTCCTTTAGGATAAAAACTATGATAACAAGTATGATTGACATTAATTTTGAAAGAATTTTCAGCTAAAAGTATTTTCTAACACACCATATATTTTAAAGCTAATTGGCAAGCCTATTTAATGCAAGGCAAGAGGACCTAAAAGTAAGTTGCAGTAATGGACTTGCTCTAGACGAGGGTAAAGATGTTACAGTTAGTAATTATTAATGGATATTGTAATCAGAATAAGTTTAGGATATAAGTGGACTCAAGAAGGATAAGATATAGGAAAATTTGATCTATTGGAATGTGTCGTAGTAACTATGCAATGTTCTTGATGTTTGCACTGTAACCTGCAGATTACAGTACTGATTTGAGATTATTGTGTAGAGCTACGTACTACTCGATAGTACACCAAGATGAGAATAGTTGCTAACAACATCTGTTTTGGTATAGTTATGCCAGGACAAATTTTTTATTATTGGAAATGAGTTTGGAAATCCTACTTAGGGATTTAAAACTCAAAAGTTAGAATATCGAAAGGTTATAATTCAGTACAAAAGGAAGTAACTTATAGAATATTGGTAGATAAACGAGTTGTGGAAGTGAAAATTTGAATAGTTGATTTAAATGAAATAAGAAATGTTACGAATATGAGTAAGATTATTGACTAGAATGATCAAAGGACCAATGATTAGATAAATAATTCTAACATGACCACAATGGTCATTCAATAAGGAAACATGAATTAAAATATTAGACAAAACGATAGTAAGAGAACATTAGTGTTATACGAATAAATTAAATGTTATATTAGATTGTTAAAAGTCTTACACAAACTTAAAGGAAAGAAGATTATATGATTGTATAGAAAAGAGAAAAACTAAGTTCTCACTCCATAGAACTACACAAGGCCCTAGAAAGAGTGGATTCATAAGCACACAAAATTGCTTACCTCTAAAAAGGTGAAATGAATTTAAATTCAACATATGATAAGGAAACTCATAAAGATCTTAGTACATGAGGTGAAGCAGCTAAGAAAAAAATGTATACATTTGGTTAAGGTGTTATGGACCATCATTCAGGCCAAGAAGTTACTTAGAAACGAGAGGAGGATATGAGGAGGCAGCACTCATAATTGTTCAGAGACTAAAATTAGGTAAAATTTCGAGATGAAATTTATTTTTAAGGGGGGAAGAATTGTAACACCCGTATATTCGGTAGTGCGTTCTACTGTTCTGGTGACCAGTGTCTGTCCGGACAGCTAGAATGCCTAGAACTACACTTAAATGTTAGTGAGGAGACATGAAATGATGAAATAAATAAAAAGAAAATACAAGAAAATCAAGGAAAAATAAAAGATAGAAAATGAAACTAAGTTAAACGAGCCAACAACGCAGCAATGGGTGACCGCACGGGGAAGTTACGGCGCAGGCAATAGCCAACCCTAGGACCGCAGGGAACCCTCAGAATTAAGTTTCGAGACATAATTAAAGACTTATTGAAGCATAATTGACATTAGAAATGTCAAAGAAAATTAAAGAATTAGCATAAAGAAAAATGAAAAATTCAAGAAAATCAACAAAAATCGATGTTACTGAAAAATTGGAAATACAACCCGAAGAGGGGCATTTTGTTCATTTGACACCTGAAGTTAGCTTTTGACCTAAATGTCAATGAAAAATGAAATTAAAGATAAAATGTAATTTAAGGGAATTTAAGGCCATAATTGCAATTAATGGAAACCTTAGTTATTATAATGTTTAATTAGGATTAGTGGAGCACTAAGTGGGATTTAATGGAGTATATAAAGGCCACTAAGGACAGAATTCTCCACTTAAAGTCATCTTCAACCTTTATTCTTCTTCTTACCGAAATTGAAGTTCCATTTTCCTCCATTGCCGCACCTTCATGGAGCTCTCTCTCTCCATGATCAAGTCACTTTCTCCCTAAGTGTCTTCACTAAATCTTGTCTACACACCATGGGCAGCATAAAGACAGCAAAAAGGAGAGGAAATTCCATGGATTTGTGAAGCACAAGTTGAGGTAAGTGCCCATTTTCTTCCCTTGTTTAACTAAAGTTTGTGTTAGTGTTGAGATGAATTGATTTATTGAAGAAATTGAAGGATTTGATGAGTTATGGGGATGTTCCATTTTGGCAACCATGATTGTTAAAGAAATTTGATGCATTTTCACTTGTATTTGATGGGTAATGAGGTTAATTAGAGTGATTAAATGTGTAAGAGCTTGATTTCTATGTATATGTGTGAATTATGAGTGTAAAGTGAGATTATGTATTGAAATTGGGAAGCTTGATGTATATGAGCAATTGGGCAGCTTTGTGATGCATGGTAGAGTGTTTAAATTCATGAAATAGTTTAGTGAATTATGTTACCAAGGATGGCAGAATGTGTATGTAATTATTAGTGGGAAATTAGATGTGTTAATGAGAGGTATTCATGTGTATGTATTGTTCAAATTGGACTTTGAAAATTTGAGTTGTAATTGCTGCACTGTGAATTGTTATATTCTACCCAAGTTGACCTAAATGTGATGTGTTGAGTGGTTATGGTTTAGTACCAATTTAGAATTTGGTAGAGAAGTGGACTTATAACAAGGTTAATGTGTAATTGGATTGGTGTTGAGAGACATGTAAAGGGCAGTAAGCAAATGAGCCTATAACCCTAAGTGTGTGATTCCAATTGGTATGATGCCAATTGGAGGCGAAACTAGGCACAAAATGTGCCTACTTTTATGTTGGAAGCCTACCTAAATTCTATGCAGAAAGTGACATGAAAACTGACCAAATCCGGATTGGTAACATTTCAAACCTGAAAATTGACCATTTGAATAGCAATCAGTATTTTGGCCATACCTCACTCAAAATAGGTCCAAATGACCTGAAATTTATATGGTTGGAAAGCTTAGACATAGGGCTATATTTTTTGTATAGATCACAAAACCCAGAAATGACCATAACCAAGTCAAAATGATCACCAAAGTTGGGTCACAAAAACTGGCTGAATTGACTTTGATCTAAAAATGACCTAAACTTTGCAATATAAGTGCAACTTGACCAGCATTAGTAAAATGACCATAACTTGGTCCATAGAACTCCAAATGACATGAAATCAGTCCCAAAATTTCAATAAGACATAGATCTACAATATTGATAATTTAACCAAAACCCAAAAATCAAGGGAACTAGGTAAATTAACTTGATTAATTTGGCACACTAAATCTGGAATTAGCACATTTGACCATAAAATCTAGAAAATTCAAATAAGCACATCTCCCACCATAAGTGTCCAATTTAAATCAGCCATACCAATATGGAAAGCTAAGAAAGAGACCTAAAACATTGTTTCAGACAACTTCCTCAAATTATAGATGTATAAGGTCAGAATTTAAGGTCAAAGCCATTGACCTAATTGAGGACCATGCCAATATAGGACCTTTGAGTCCAAGTTAAAAATTTGTCTATAAAGAATTCTACAAGACTTGAGAAAATGGTAAGCAAAATTTCTGGTTGTCCCTAAGACATAGGGCAATAATACTTATGAAGAATGCTAGACCTCAATATGATTACAAACAGTCCAAATAAATTAGTAAAATCAGAACTGAAAATGCCTAAAAAGGAAACTAAAACTTAGATTTGACCTAGTTATGGTTAATTGACCATAACTTGAGCTATATAACTCCAAATGGAGTGATTCAATAAGGAAATTGAATAAGGCACAATGAGAAACAATTTAATGAAGAGAAATCTATTAAATTTACACTGTAGCTTGGTCCAATAGACTGTAAACATTGGCCATGAAATCTAAAAAATGGCATTAAAATGCAGTAAGCTTTAAAATGAAATTGGTAACATATACCAACCCTTAGAGACTATAAAATGTGACAAATTGGAAACATTAAAATTAATTCACCTAGTGTGTATTAGAGGTCAATATTATAGGTTGACTAATGAAATGAATTGAAGGGAATAGTACAAAAAAAATTAAATATTGGATCTTATTGTTAGAAACAAGTTAACTGAGTACTGAAATACTTTAATTTGTGTGTTTCAGTTGAAAAGGATATTGAGAAGCATAAGGAACATTGAGCCAAGGCGTAGAGGCGACTCAGATTAGGTTTGTGCATAATACTTTTATATTCACTACTTTTACTAGAAAATTTATTTGGAGAAATGAGTTGTGAGTTTATGACTTGGGAAAATTTATTTGAGAAAAGTTTATTACCTATTTTAGAAATAGAAATTTGAAAATGAGGTTTGTTTGATTGTTGCCTGAATTACAATTGAACATTATAGTTTTAAATTGTGTTTGTGCACAATAACTTTAAATTATCATTTTCCCATTGAAACTTGATTAGTATGCATTATGTTAATTATGGGTTTTGATAACTACTGTGTTGCCACTTTGTGAATGGAAAATTGACTTTGGAAATTGATTGTGTTTTGCATGAAATATTTGAATAACTTATTTTAAATTGATTTTGGATTCACACTTGGAATGGCAATATTACTATTTTCTCCACCACTTATGAGGTTTGATATTTGATCACTTTCTCCTCCACTTATGAGGTTTGATATTTGATCACTTTCCTCCCTCTCTGGCTTCCCGGTCTGAGGGGTGAGTTTGGATGAGTACTCATTATCTAGCCAGCCATCTCCCTCATTGATTTCGATTAATGGGGTGAGTATGCCTTGTCGTGGTGTACAACACGGCATGTTCGAAAAATTTGTGTCATGACCTAATTTGTGTTATTGATTGGCAACACTGTTATTTAATTGTTTGATCAAATTTGTGTTATATGAGCTTTGAAATTTGTGATATGAAATTATGATTATTTGAATTGTAAATTGTCAATAAAAGTTTTAAATACCACATTTTAAATTGTTATTGTGCACCACTGAGTAAATTTTACTCAGTGATAGCTTTTTCATTTTTATCGCAGGTAGATAGACAGATAAAGCAGCAAAATAGGCTGCTTGTGACTTTGCATTGGGATTTTGCCGGGTATATTGAGTATACCACTTCCTAGTAAATATTATTGTAATGTATGTAAACTGTATATATATATATATATATATATATATATATATATATATATATATATATATATATATATATTATACTTGGTCTTGAGCAGTTGTAAAATAAAGTTATAAATTATTTTGGCCTGTCAAAATATTGTATTACAATTCTCTTATTTTAGCTTTTGAAATACTCATTTATTTACACTTTATCTTTGGAATTGCTGAAAATGATATTGGATTGAGAGTGAACTGTATTAAGAACACTGATTTGAGTAGAGCCAAATTAGAGTTTGGGATTGAACAAATACATTGAAAGTGCTTTTTACAGATTTTTGAAGAACTATTTTGCTCCAAATACAGACGGCACTCTGCCGAAATTTTTACAGAAATTATTGATGCTTCAAATTTGTTATTTGATTTCACTTCAGTTAAAAAAAAAAAAAAATTAGCATCTATCAAAAGTGCTCACCACTATAAAAAGAAATAAGAAAAGGTTTAAAATCCCTTGTAGTATATTTAATGGGTTATCAGTAGACGAAGTTTGGTAATTCATTAGGTATACTACGGGATCCTTACAGAGGGGTAAGGTGTGACAAGCCCATAGAAGTCTGTCTCGTTGCCGATTAAGCGACACTGCCTAACTCAATCTATTGCTATGAAGCCACCCTTTCCATGTCTGGACACTCTTTAAATATGTGCCCTTCTTGACCATACCTGTAGCATTGGGAGGTTCTAAACCTATAAACTCCTCGACGGGGCTTCTCACATCTTACACAACCAGAGGTATTCGAACTCGAACTAGATTCGTCTCCCATCCTAAGGCCTAACTTGATTCTATTTCAAAACTTATTCTTCTTTTGCTTCTTACCAAACTTCCTTCCCTTATCTTTTTTAGTTTCAAATGAGGAAACAGTCTTGGTTAATTAACTGAACCTCCCTACATTTGTCATCTTAGGAATTATGGATTGCTTAGCTTTTGTACTTTTTAGCTCCAAACTCCCTTCGATGGTAGCCCCAGCCTCTATCTTTCTTACAGTATCTATTATGGAATGGAAATTATGGGTTTTTGTAGCCAAAATTAAGGAGAAGTATCTAGAGTGTGCCTCTTTGCCTTCTTCTTATCCATATCATACTCTTACCTCACATACTATAAAGGGTCAACAATCTTGTTGGTATACTCATCAACACTCATATCAATAGTTTGTGCTCAAACTCTACTACCTTTAATTCTCTAGAACTTTCTAGGAAAACCTAATTAGTAAATTCTGTCACAAACTGAGACCAGGTCATACTATCTACCCTTTCCACAACATAGGACTTGTACCAATCCTTCACTTTCTTATATTTTAAGGTAAAACCGGCCATCTAAATGGCCCTACTATCATTGGCGTCTAATTCGTCAGCTATCATTTTGACTAGCCTAATGTACTCGAAAGGATCATCTCTTTCCTTGTACTTAGGAGCATCCAACTTTAAGTAGTCTATCATATTTGCTTTACCTCAACTACTTGTCTTAGTCTTTTGTGTAGGAACTATATGAGCTGCAAGGTATAGTGGTGGTACTTGCTCTCTTGTAACTCTCTCCATGGGATTTTGAGTTCCCATGGTGGATAAAGAACTTTGGGGGTATTGTTGAAAAGGGTACATGGGATATGGGTTGTATGGTGGGAAGTAATATGGGTAGGGCATAATAGGAGCATATTGGGGGTAGACCATGAACCCACAATTTTCAAAACTTCTCTATTAAGTGTATTGATACCCAAACTTGTACTCTAATCCTGGCTGTGGAGGAGATACAAATTCTGACTCATCTCCTCCTTCCTCAAAACTATCTCCTCCTTCCAGAAGGCTTAGGATTCTCATACTGTTGGGAGAAGCCATGAGAACTCCTTCGTGCATCTATAAACATTCTAAGTGCATATGCATTCTCCCTGCTAACTTCAAAGGACCTTCTATGACCTCTTGAAGATTCACTCCTTCCACTCCTGCTTGCTCTCTCCTTGACAATAGGGTTGGTAGGTAGTGCTCCAATACCTTTATTCTCAAGTGGAGCACCAGTCAACCTAGTAGACTGTCTTGAACCTTGCATTTCTGAAAGCAAACAAGAAGTGTTGAGCACATAAAAAGTTCATGTGAAGTCACTTGAACACACAACATGTCATCAATCATAGAATACATATAACATATAGCATTTAATCATACAGGGACTCAACCCTATGGAACATGTATTTCTCTAACTGTACTGGTCAACATACTTCCTTTCACCCCTATTCTATACTTTTACTAGCATCTAGGTCCTCTCATCTAACTTAGAGCTTTGATAATAACTTTGTAATGACCCAAACTAGGGGTTGTTACCGATGTTAGGGATTGAGTCAGCTTAAGGCTACCGAAACCCGTAGCAAGCCTAAAACATATAAAACATACACATGTCCCAGTATCTCACCACTTAAGCATACTCCAAACCATACACCTTAGTCTTTCCATACATTCATAACATAAAAATGGTTAATAATTTGAACCTTAACATATATAAGCTCTAAAGCGTAATGATTCAATATGCATGCTCCCAAAAGGGGTTAACATAACACATACATCATCATACTTAAAAATATTACATAACTCAATTTTTTTTTAATTACTAGCACAGTACTATATATTCACATTTTACATGTCCATCTACCCATACATAATACATAAAGGAAAAGGCTAAAGCTACTCCTGATACTCTTTCTTCCAAGAACTCTTCTAGTTCTGTAACCCTGCATCTGAGGATTAGGGGAAAGGAGTAAGCTTACACAAGCTTAGTGAGTAAACTAGCTTAGTGAGTAAACTAGCTAACATTAATTATATCATTTAATTCACATGTATGCATGCATCATTCACATGGGTTATCACATCACAAATATTTCACATAGGATGGACTTGTCACCAGTAACTCTCCAAACTTTTGTTTAAAACATGACATGTGTCATGCACCCAGTGTAACTTACAGATTTCCCCTGACAGGGCACCATAAAGATCTCCCCTTGGGATTTACTTAAGGATCCATAACAAACATAATATAATGTAGTTATAAACATGGGGGGAGTTAGTGGGTCATCCAACATCCATCAATGCACTAATAATAATTATGCAATTATGCAATATCTTCGCGTTCTAATGCATACATCCTAAGTAATTATGACATGATGCATGAGAATGATTGTAAATTAAATTTAAAAAGTTTATACTCACCTCTTGTAGCCTATCAACAACCTAACTCGAATGGTAGCTATCCTTGGATCTTTAACCTTCTGAGTCTCTCAAGCCCAATCCTATAAAATCAGACCCTAGAGAGTTAGAAAATGTTATAAAACTCTATGCATATCATAAACATCTTATTTTAGGCCCCTAGGTATTAGTAGTATGCCCTAAAGCATAAATAGTAATTTGTATCTTGTAAATATAAATTCCTCTTTAATGGCATATATCTTTTCTTTTAATTTAAATTATTTAAATTTTATTTAAAAATATCTTTTAACACCTTGTTAGACATTCCATTCTTAAGGTGTTAAGAATATAAGTGATAGAGCAATCTAGTACAAGTGTTATAAATTTTAGTTCACAGTCAAGGATACCTCATTCGGTATGATTTATTCGTATAGACTGTCACCTCTGTTTGTTTCCATGGATTAGTATGATATATTAATAAGATGGAATGGTCAGTCTCATGCAATATAATAAACATAGTGGGAACTTATGAGATAAGTAAGCTGAACCAGTGATATTAAGATGATATGTACATAGAGTTTACTCTTGTCAATACATTATCATCTAGATCATAATAGTGCATATAATCTCTTGACTTAAGATGACACAGTTATCTTGTATATAAGTGTTTTGAGTTTGATACCACTTACATACTTGTACTGGGTATGAGTATACGGGTGTGTGTTGGCTCCGACTAGTTATATATGGAGATATGTGTTAAGTCAAGAGGGAAAGTAAATAGGGATAAAATCCTATGTCTATCTCAATTGTTCTTGAAAAATAAAGTTTCTAGCCAAGACAGATAGACTTATTCAAAAAAGTATTTTTGATTAAAAAGTCTTATTATTCAAAAATTAGAATTAAGATAAGGACATATGAGTCGAAGCAATTAGGGTTTGACATAAACCATGACCCTAGCTAGAATTGAGATTTTGTAAAGGAGAGATTTTAGTGCATGGCATGTATGATCAAAGTTCATGAGTTAAATATAAATTAATTCATCATTAGTTAGGTAGTCATAATATACTGTGCTAGGTGTCAATCAAGATTTTTGAGAACTAAGAGTGATAAGGGAATTTCACTCTAAATATGGAATAGTTCCAATAATATTAAAGAGTTAATATTATTCTCATTGCCAATTAGTAATGAACCTAAAAAGTCACACACAATAAGAATGACATGATCAAAGCATAATTAATTTGATTAATTAATTAAATATTTTAGTTAATTAATTAAATTAATATTTTTTTTAGTTTGCAATTAGATTACAAAGTCTCTAGCATGACTTGAAACTAAATTCATCAATAGAAGTATTCAAGTTAATATTTAAGGTATTTAAATATAAACTTGATTAAATAATTTATAAGGTAAGAGATTTTAATTTGGTTAAAATGGCTTAAGAAATCATAAGAGAGAAAAATTAATGGTTAATTAGTATATTTCATAATACTAATTAATTAATGTTTTAATTCCCTTATTTATGCTAGCTTGACAAGTGGCCAAATCAAAATTAGAAAACACACCTAATTGTTGAATTAGATGTGGACAGTTACAAAGTGGGTAATCATTAGTGGTCAACCACTAATTGACCTTAAGGGGAATTAAATATCTCTAATGGTTAGAGATTAGAAGATAACTTTGATGATTAAGTGTTAATCTCTTCTTTTTCTTCTTTTTTTCTCTCTCAAACCAAGCTCTACCATCCTTTTCTTTGTGTTTGAATTAAGAGAAATTTGAAATTGCTACTCTTGAATTAAAGATAGAGAAATTGTTTTTCTATACTTCCACAAGCATAAAACCAAGAAAAACCTTAAACTTCATCTTTGTGCAAGCTTGGTCAAGGCAAGAAGAGGAAGCACAAAGGAGTTTTGGGTGAAATTTGATGCTTTGGTCATCTTATTCATGTGGAAGGACTAGAGGATCAACTCTTGGTGATCTAAGCTTCCCAGATTAGGTATTGAATGTGATTATATGACACCTCTCACCCGACTACAGTGTAGCTGAGCAAGGCATGCTACATTCGGTGTCGGAGTACTCTATCTTATCTTACTTTATTCTTTCAATAATTTTGAATTCGTTTAATTTAATATCAATTATTTTTTGACGGAGAAACTAATAGAGTTTCCCCTATTTTATTATCGTTTGATGTGTTTCACTGTAACACCCTGAACCTCCGAGTTATGAATAGTATTATTTTTGGTCTGTGACTAGTACTATTCAAAGATATCTTGAGGACCAAAACTAAATGGAAAATTAATTGAGGTAGACACAATAAAAATTCAAGTGAATAAAAAAATCTAAGGACTCATCGGGTATTATAAAAAGAAGGATTATGACCCGATGAGGGGCATTTTGGTCAATTCACCTTAAGAGTTGACTTTTGACCAAAATGTCAATTAAATTAAATGAAATTAATGAATTGAATTATGAGGTAAAAATTGACGAAAAATTTAGGTAAAAATATGTAAGGGAAAATTTAAGAAATGAAAACTTAAACTTTCATTTCCATTATGACAAAATTAAAATGAAGGACTTATGGGCTTTTGATAATTAAATTTAATTATTTAATTAAAAGGAAAAATTAAGTGTAAATGTAAAAAGAAAAAAAGGAATAAAAATTTAAGTTTAATTATCCTTATGAAACAATTAAAATTTATAATTTTAATAAACTAAATTTGGGGATAAATATATATATATATATATATATTGTTAGTAGTATGCCCTAGAGCATATCATTTAGTATGTATCTTATACATGTTTTTATTAATAAAAGGCATTTCCACTTTTTCGTTTACATAATATATTTATGCATAATAGAAAAGATCCATTGATATTTTGTTAGAAATTCTATTTTTAAGTTGTTAAGAATATGAGTGACAGTATTTATAGTACAAAATATCATAAATAGGTTCACAATCGAGGATACTTCACAATAAGGACATGACTTATCCAGAAAGATTGTATTCATATTTGTTCCCAAGTTATTTACATGAGATATAAATAAGATGGAATGGTTAGCATCATGCCATATGACAAACATGATAGGCACTTATACATGATAAGTAGGCCGAACCAGTAATATTTATGATAAGCACATAGAGTTTACTCTTGTCAATGTATTGTCATAAATCATATCAGTGCATATAATCTTTAGACTAGATATAGCACAGTTATCTTGTATATAGGTGGTTTGAGTTTGATACTGCCTTCATATTTGTACTGTGTATGAGTATATGGGCATGTATTGGCTCCTACTAGTTATATATGGAGGTAGGTGTTGATCAAGATGAAATTTGTTTCTCTAAGTAAATAGAGATAAGATCCTATATTCATTTAATTATTCTTGATGTTTCAAGTTCCTGGCCAAGATAGATAGATTTAATCAGAAAAGAGTTTTTGATGAAAAAATTTTTTTACTCAAGAACTGCAATTAAAAGAGAACATAATATTCATAGCAAATGGGGCTTGACATAAACCATGACTCTAGCGTGAGTTGAGATTTTGTAACATAGAGATTCTAGTGCATGGTAACATATGATTATAGGTTCATTTAAGGTAAACCTTATTATTAATTGGGTGGCCATGGCATGCTATGCTAGGTGTTAACCATGGTCTATGAGATACATAAAATGATTTAAAGAAATCATTTATGGTAAGAAAGAGTTCTGATGACATTAAGAGTTGATATCATATCTCATTGCCAATTAGTGACGAGCCTAGTAAGTCACACACATACACAAGTAATCACCAAATTGAGTTTAATTGATTAATTAAATAGGTTTGGTTTGCAATTAGATTATAAGTCCCTAGCATGACTTGAAACCAAATCTAGATTATTGGATGTATAGTATAAGTTAAATTTATATTTAAAGTGTTTAAATATGAATTTAATTAATGAGAAATTATTAAATAAAGATTAATTAATTGATTTATATTTGATATAAATTGATTAGAAGAAGAGAAATAATTATTTTGTGTTGAGAACTCAAAATTAAGACACGGGGGCATTTTGGTCATTTCACAGGGTGACATGTGGCACCATGAGACAGTGACATATGGCACTACACATAAGCTTGCCAAATGTCTTTTAATCATGTAAGATGATTAAAATTAAGATTAAATATAGGTTTGACACTTGGCACAATGTGATTGGATCAATTAAACCTAGAGCCAATTAGAAGGTGACATGTGGTAAGAGTTTTAAGTGGTGACCTAGCTATATAAGTGTTATTATAAAAAGAAAAATAACACAAGCTGCTACCACCTTTTTGTGCCACCACCCTTGAAGCTCCCATTCTCTCTTCTTCTTCATCTCTCATCAATTCTAAGAGATTAGCAAATGATCTCTTGAATTAAAAATACTAGAAATTATTTCTAGTGTCCTGTTTACATCTTTAGTCTCTTAAAAGGCACAACTTGATTTTCTAATTAATAGAAAAAGCTTTAGAAGCTGTTTAAGGGCTGTCATAGGTGAACTTGGTGTGGACAAGCTAGAGGGACAACATCTGATGTCCTGAAGTCACATCCCAAACGCACAAATACGCTGTAGTGCATCAAGAGGTTAGTGTATTTATTCTTGATTTAATCTAGGATTCTAAAATTAATCTGATTAATTCTAAAAGAGTTTTAATATGTTGTTTATCATTGAAATCAAATAGATAAAAATAAATCTTACATGATACATGTGACCCTAGGTGAAAATTTTTGAATTCAATGGTATAAACTTGTGTTTTTCATGCTTCCACTCCTTCAATTGGTATCAGAGCCACTATATTTGCTATTTAGATTGTTGATTATATGATTTAATTATGTGTTTTGATCATGAGATAATTTATCCATTGCTGTTTGTAATGGATGTGTGGCGGTATGCTTGAAGAACACCATCATTGGTGCGCCATCTTTGGCCTTCGTGGGTGGCACAAGGTTTGGCTTTTTAATTTACAATTGTTGTATGATCTAAAAGATCATCCTATGTCTAATTAAATTGTTTAATTAGAGTTTTAATCACGCAAATAAATTTTGATTCAAATCTAAATTTTAAAAGTTGTTTGAATGTGATTCAAATCTGAATTTTTAAAGTTGTTTGAATCATATTCAAATCTAAATTTTTAAAGTTGTTTGAATAATATTCAAATCTAAATTTTTAAAAATTGTTTGAATGTGATTCAAATCTGATTTTTAAATATTGTTTGAATGTGATTCAAATCTGAATTTTTAAGGTTGTTTGAATGTGATTCAAATCTGAATTTTTAAATTTGTTTGAATGTGATTCAAATTTGAATTTTTAAATTTGTTTGAATCATATTCAAATCTAGATTTTTAAATTGAATATGAGATATTCAATTTAATTTAAGTATGTATGTTTTATTTAATTGTCACATGCAAATCTGAATTTTTAAGGTTGTTTGAATGTGATTCAAATTTGAATTTTTAAATTTTTTTGAATTATATTCAAATCTGGATTTTTAAATTGAATATGAGATATTCAATTTAATTTAAGTATGTATGTTTTATTTAATTGTTAAATAGTGATATGCATGATGGATGATCATAGACTATAAAAGACCAATGTGATTGGATTTATTTCTTTTATGTTTCTTTGGGATTGTAAATTAATTAATTTATTTTAATTTATTTTGGGCATGTATTATTAAGGTTGTAATAATTTTGGGTTGTAATTTCATTTATTTAAGTTCTTGTAAATTCGCCTTGGTATGCCAAGGATTACTATGTAATTGGATTGCAAGAAGATCAAGGAGGTCAAGAGCATTAGTGGGACCAATGGGAGGATCAATATCAAGTGTTGATTATGTACTCCTTCAGTAACTCTTGTAATATGAATGAATGAAATGCACCTAGGAATGCCCTGATTCAATTCTTGGTGGCTCAGAATTGAATCCCTTAGAAAGTCCATGATCATACCATATTTATTTATTGTCCATGAATGCATGAGATGTATATGAATGTATGCAGTATATGATATATGCATGCTAAATGGATAATGTGCAAAGTGAGACCTTAATAGTAATTAGGATTACCATAAAATCTTCCAAACAAATGATTAAGTTGGAAATGCTATAATTAAAGTAATTATAACATGGGCCCTCCATTGGGGCAATTATTTTAAGAAATTTTAAATAGTTGCATAAGATGCAATTAATTTAAGAGATATTCTTAAGAATAATTGTTAAGCATGAGATGTTGTAAATATGTAGATGGTTTGGCGGCCAATATTGGATGTACCTGAGGACATTAAAATTATTTGCATAATTACTAGCTCAATGGGATCAACTTAACTAATGCAAGATAAGTCAATAATGGATGAACCTGAGATTTTGAGCATTAGGGGCTAGGTAAAGGATTGAACCTTACATGAGATGTGATGGGCAAGGAGTTGCTCACTTATAGTTTATTGTAATTCCAATAATGGATGCACCTGAGGATGATCAATAGAATTATAAGAATTTAATCACCCACTAGAAATCCATCCAACTAGGATTTTCGTTTTCTACTTTGGAAGTGTAGGATTCGCTAAGTTAGTGGGAGGACCAATTTGATTAAAAGACCATAATCATTTTGGTTAATTACATGATACATTTACTAATTACTCTAGTTATTTTCTACAGTTAATTTTCTGATAAAAATGAGCACAGAACAACCGCCACCATCCAATATCCTTGCAAGCATACTTAATCGCAATAGGTTGACAGGACCTAATCTGTCTGATTGGCTAAGAAATTTGAAACTTGTCCTGAACCTTGAACATATAGGATATGTTTTAGACTCAAATGTTCCTGGTCCGTTACCTCCAGAGGCCACTCAAGAGGAACATGAAACTTTGGACAAGTAGAAGGAGCATGATATGAGAGCTAAGTGTTACATGCTTGCTTCCATGAGTAATGAGTTACAAAAGCAGCATGAGAACATGCAGAGTGCGAGTGAGATACTCCTTCACCTACAAGAGTTGTATGGTGAGCACAACAAAAATGCTAGGTATGAGATATCTAGACAGCTATTCTGCATGAGGATGTCTAAGGGATAGAATGTTGGGGATCATGTCCATAAGATGATTCGGCTGATTGAGCAGTTGGAACATTTTGACTTCAACATGGATTTCCAACTGAAGGAACGGAAGCGTGAAAAACACAAGATTATACCATTGAATTCAAAAATTTTCACCTAGGGTCACATGCACCATGCAAGATTTATTTTTATCTATTTGATTTCAATGATAAACAACATATTAAAACTCTTTTAATATGTTTTTGGATCTGTATTTGCCATTTAAGATTTTAAAATTAATCAGATTAATTTTAGAACCCTAGATTAAATCAAGAACGATTACACTAACCTCTTGATGTGCTGCAGCGTGTCTGCGCCTTTGAGATTCGTCTTCAGGACACCAGATGTTGTCCCTCTAGCTTGTCTACACCAAGAACACCTATGGCAGCCCTTGAACAGCTTCTAAAGCCTTTTCTATTAATTAGAAATTCAAGTTCTGCCTTTTAAGATATTAGAGATGTAAACAGGACACTAGAAACAATTTCTAGTGTTCTTAATTCAAGAGATTGATGGCTAATCTCTTTGAATTGATGAGAGATGAAGAGAAATAGCTGGAGAGGCTCAAAGTGGCGTGACAATTGAGAGGAGAGGCTACTGGTTATTTTTCTTTTCATAACCACACTTAAATAGCTAGGTTAACACATTAAACCCTTGCCACATGTCACCCTTTGATTAGCTCTAGGTTTAAGTGACCCAATCAAATTGTGCCAAGTGTCAAACCTATATTTAATCTTGATTTTAATCATCTTACATGATTAAAAAAAAAACATTTGGCAAGATTATGTGTTATGCCATGTGTCACCATCTCATGGTGCCACGTGTCATGACCAAAATGCCCCTGTGTCTTAATTTTGAGTTCTCAACCCAAAATAATTATTTTTCTTCTTCTAATTAATTTATATCAAATATAAATTAATTAATTAATCTCTATTAATTAATTTCTCATTAATTAAATTCATATTTAAACACTTTAAATATAAATTTAACTTATATTATACATCCAATAATCTAGATTTGGTTTCAAGTCATGCTAGGGACTTTGCAATCTAATTGCAAACCAAACCTATTTAATTAATCAATTAAACTCTTTAATTAATTAATTAAATCATATTTAAATAGGTGATAACTTGTGTATGTGTGTGACTTACTAGGCTCATCACTAATTGGCAATGAGACATGATATCAACTCTTAATATCATCAGAACTCTTTCTTACCATAAATGATTTCTCTAAATCATTTTATGAACCTCATAGACCATGGTTAACACCTAGCATAGCATGCCATGGCCACCCAATTAGTAATAAGGTTTACCTTAAATGAACCTATAATCATATGTTACCATGCACTAGAATCTCTACATAAAAATCCCAACTCAAGCCGGAGTCATGGTTTATGTCAAACTCCATTTGCTATGAATATTATGTTCTCTTTTAATTCCAGTTCTTGATTAAAAGATTTTCTCATCGAAACTCTTTTACGAATAAATCTATCTGTCCTAGCCAGAACTCAAACATCAAGAACAATTAAATGAACATAGGATTTTATCTCTATTTACTTAGAGGAACAGATTCCATCTTGATCAACACCTACCTCCATATATAACTAGTAGGAGCCAACAGATGCCCATATACCCATACACAGTACAAGTATGAAAGCGATCAAACTCAAACTACCTATATACAAGATAATTGTGCTATCTCAGGTCTAAAGATTATATGCACTGATATGATTTATGACAATGCATTGACAAGAGTAAACTCCATGTGCTTGTCATAAGTGTCACTGGCTCGACCTACTTATCATGTACAAGTGCCTATCATGTTTGTTATATGGCATGAGACTCACCATTCTATCTTATTTATATCTCATATAAATAACTTGGGAACAAACATGAATACAATCTTTCCGATAAGTCATGTCCTTATCATGAAGTATCCTCGATTGAACCTATTTATGATACTTTGTGCTAGAAATATTGTCACTCATATTCTTAACAACTTAAGAATAATATTTCTAACAAAATATCAATGGACCTTTTCTATTACATATAAATATATTATGTAAACGGAAAAGTGGAAATGCCTTTTATTAATAAAATATCTACAAGATACATACTAAATGATATGCTCTAGGCATACTACTAACAATCTCCCACTAGCACTAGAGCCATTCATTACAATACCTTAGACCCATCTTCTCAAGATGTCACCTAACTGAGCTTGTGACAAAGGCTTAGTGAATGGATCACTGAATTTTTCACCGATGTTATTTTTCCGCATGGCTATATCGCTTTGCCCAACTATATGTCCGATAATGTGGTAGTGCCTTTCAATGTGTTTGGATTTTGGTGAGACCTTAGTTCCTTAGCTCAGTATGATCGCTCCATTGTTGTCACGAAGGTAATGGAACCGCCGACTCAATGGAAGGAACTACTGTAAGTTCTGTCACGAACTTCTTTATCCAAACGACTTCCTTTACAAAGATTCGATGCAAAGAATATACTCACCTCAGAGTGGAATCTACTGATCGTGCTCGCTTGGAACTCTTCCAACCGATCGCACCTCCATTACAAATGAACACATATGCAGAGGTAGACTTTCTATCATCGATATCCGATTGGAAATCGAATCGTGATAACCATCCAATTGCAAGTCTCCACCTCCATAAATCAAGAATAAATCCTTAGTTCTTCTCAAGTACTTAAGGATATTCTTGACACTATCGATGTTCCAAACCTGATTGGATTGATACCGCTAGTCAAACTAACAAAGATATGCGATATCCGCCTAGTACACAACATTACATACATTAAACTTCCAATAGCCAAGCATATGGAATCTGGCCATCTTATCTCTTTCTTCAGGTGTCTTTGGAGACATCTCTTTAGAAAGGTGGATACCATGTCTCACTGGTAACAATCCTCTCTTGGAATCAAGCATGTTAAACCTCTTTAACACCTTTTCCAAGTATAGACTTTGGGATAAACCAATTATTCTTTTCGCTCTATCTCTATAGATGCGAATCCCAAGAATATAGGTTGCCTCCCCTAAGTCTTTCATGGAGAATGTATTTGACAACCATACCTTTATAATCGTCAACATACCTGTATCATTACCCATCAACAGTATGTCATCCACATATAAGACAAGGAAAGTGATAGCATTGTCACTAACCTTCTTATATACATATGGCTCATCCTCATTTTTGATAAAACCAAAAGATTTAATGGCTTCATCAAAACGGATGTTCCAACTCCTTGAAGCTTGTTTCAACCCATAAATGGATCGCTTTAGCTTGCATACCTTGGAACCATCTTAGGATTCAAATCCCCTAGGTTGTTCCATGAAAATGTTTTCTTCAATGTATCCATTGAGAAAGGCTGTTTTGACATCCATCTGCCAAATCTCATAATCATATTATGCAGCTATTGCTAATAAAATCCTAATTGATTTAAGCATGGCAAAAGGTGAGAAAGTCTCCTCATAGTCTATTCCTTGCCTTTGGCGAAACCCTTTCGCTACTAGCCTTGCCTTATAGGTCTCTACCTTTCCATCAGAACCAATTTTCTTCTTGAAAACCCATTTGTTCCCTATAGGTACAATACCTTCAGGTGGGTCAACAAGATCCCAAACTTGATTCTTATACATGGAATCAATCTCGGATTTCATAGCATCAATCCATTTTGAAGAGTCTATATCTGATATAGCTTCTTCATAGGTAAGTGGATCATCTCCATGATCTACTTCTTCATGAGTAGACAACTCTTGTTCTTCTTCATGAAGAAAACCATATCTCACCGGTGGGTGAGATACACAGTTGTTCTACGAGGAACAGTGTAGATGTTTCATCAATGGGTATTGGTTGACTAGATGGATCTATATCCATCGATGCATCGGTGGGTTAGAATTCTCCAATTCTAACTCTATTTGCCTTCCTTTGCCTCCTTCTTGAACAAACTGTTGTTCAAGAAATGTGGCATCTCTACTTATCACAACCTTTTGTGAAGTAGGCAAATAAAAATAATATCCAAAACTATCTTTTGGATATCCAACAAATCGACCTCTTTCTGATCTGGTCTCCAATTTATCAGTGTTGACTTTTTGATATAAGTCGACCCCAAATCTTAACATGCTTAAGACTTGGTTTTCTTCCATGCCATATCTCATAAGGTGTGGAAGAAACTAATTTTGATGGAATCCTATTCAGAATATACAAAGTGATTCTAATGCAAATCCCCAAAGAAGATTAGCATATCAAGATAGCTCATCATACTACGTACCATATCCAATAGGGTACGATTTCTCCTTTCAGATACACCATTCTGCTATAGCGTTCCTGGAGGAGTCAGCTGAGAAACAATGCCATGCTCTCTCAAGTATTCATCAAATTCAGTACTCAAATATTCACCTCCACGATCTGATCGAAGAACTTTAATATTCTTTCCTGTTTGATTTTCTACTTCAGATTTAAATTCTTTGAACTTTTCAAAAGATTCATGTTTGTATTTCATCAAATACAAATACCCAAACCTTGATTTATCATCAGTAAAGGTAATAAAATAATGAAAACCCCTCTAGCCATTTCTTTAAATGGACCACATACATCACTATGTATTAGCTCCAAAATATTTTCAGCTCTTAGCCCTTGTCCAACAAAGGGTGATCTAGTCATTTTGCCACAAGGCAAGATTCACAAGTTGGAGTAGGCTCGAGCCCAATGAGGATAGAATCCCCATTTTCTCCAATTTTGCAATCCTATCTTCTGCAACATGACATAACCTTAAGTGCCAAATATATTTTGAACTTGAGTTGGTTTTACCATGGCATTGCATTCATTTAGATTGCTATACTCGCCGTTGGAAACACTTTCTTCCGGCAATGGAAACACTTTCCTGTTGGCAGTGGAAACACTTTCCTTTGCCTTTGTCAGCTTTGGTCTTCCTTTTCTGTTTAGCTATTTTCTTGGAAGGACCAGGAATCTGAGGTTTCTTTTTCTTATTGCCCTTCTTCTTGTTGGACTTTCCAGCAGAAGAAGATGCAACCAAAGCTACCTCTTTTCCTTTATTGCCTGGCATATTCTTTTGGGCAATAACCAGCATGTTGAGTAATTCAGCTAAGGTGCATTCCTGTTTAGTCATATGGAAATTTGTCACAAAATTCCCAAAAGACTCAGGAAGGGACTGAAGGATCAAAACCGTTTGTAGTTGGAAATCCATGTTGAAGTCAAGATGTTCCAACTGCTCAATCAGCCGAATCATCTTATGGACATGATCCCCAACATTCTGTCCCTCAGACATCCTCATATGGAATAACTGTTTAGATATCTCATACCTAGCATTCCTGCTGTGCTCACCATACAACTCTTGTAGGTGAAGGAGGATCTCACTCGCACTCTGCATGTTCTCATGTTGCTTCTGTAACTCATTACTCATAGAAGCAAGCATGTAACACTTAGCTCTCATATCATGCTCCTTCCACTTGTCCAAAGTTTCATGTTCCTCTTGTGTGGCCTCTGGAGGTAAGGGACCAGGAACATTTGAATCTAGAACATATCCTATATGTTCAAGGTTCAGGACAAGTTTCAAATTTCTTAGCCAATCGCATGATTAGGTCCTGTCAACTGTTGTGATCAAGTATGCTTGCAAGGATATTGGATGGTGGTGGTTGTTTTGTGCTCATTTTTATCGAAAATTAATCGCAGAAAATAACCAGATTAATTAGTAAATGTATCATGTAATTAACCAAAATGATTATGGTCTTTTAATCAAATTGGTCCTCCCACTAACTTAGCGAATCCTACACTTCCAAAGTAGAAAACGGAAATCCTAGTTGGATGGATTTCTAGTGAGTAATTGAATTCTTATAATTCTATTGATCATCCTCAGGTACATCCATTATTGGAATTAAAATAAACTATAAGTGAGCAACTCCTTGCCCATCACATCTCATGTGAGGTTCAATCCTTTACCTAGCCCCTAATGCTCAAAATCTCAGGTACATCCATTATTGACTTATCTTGCATTAGTTAAGTTGATCCCATTGAGCCAGTAATTATGCAAATAATTTTAATGTCCTCAGGTACATCCAACATTGGCCACCAAACCATTTACATATTTACAACATCTCATGCTTAACAATTATTCTTAAGAAAATCTTTTAAATTAATTGCATCTCATGCAACTATTTAAAATTTCTTAAAATAATTGCCCCAATGGAGGGCTTATGTTATAATTACTTTAATTATAGCATTTCCAACTTAATCATTTGTTTGGAAGATTTTATAGCCATCCTAATTACTATTAAGGTCTCACTTTGCACATTATCCATTTAGCATGCATGTATCATATAATTGCATACATTCCCATACATCTCATGCATTCATGGATAAGCAGTAAATATGGTATGATCATGGACTTTCTAAGGGATTCAATTCTGAGCCACCAAGAATTGAATCTGGGCATTCCTAGGTGCATTTCATTCATTCATTTTACAAGAGTTGCTGAAGGAGTACATAATCAACACTTGATCTTGAATTCCTCCCACTGGTCCCACCAATGCTCTTGACCTCCTTGAACTTCTTGCAATCCAATATTACAAAGTAATCCTTGGCATACCAAGGCGAATTTACAAGAACTTAAATAAATGAAATTACAACCCAAAAATTATTACAAACTTAATAATACATGCCCAAAATAAATTAAAATAAATTAATTAATTTACAATCCCAAAGAAGCATAAAAGAAATAAATCCAATCACATTGGTCTTTTATAGTCCATGATCATCCATCATGCATATCACTATTTAACAATTAAATAAAACATACATACTTAAATTAAATTGAATATCTCATATTCAACTTAAAAATACAGATTTGAATATGATTCAAATAAATTTAAAAATTCAGATTTGAATCTCATTCAAACAAATTTAAAAATTCAGATTTGAATCACATTCAAACAACTTCAAAAATTCAGATTTGAATCTCATTCAAACATTTTTTAAAAAATCAGATTTGAATCACATTCAAATATTTTTTAAAAAATCAGATCTGAATTTTATTGAATCAAATTTAAAAAATCAGATTTAAATATGATTCAAACAACTTTAAAAATTCAGATTTGAATCACATTCAAACAACTTTTAAAATTCAGATTTGAATCACATTCAAACAATTTTTAAAATTCTGATTTGAATCATAATTTAATTGTGTGATTAAAACAACTAATTAAACACTTTAATTAGTCAAAGAATAGGCCTTAGATCATACAA
Organism: Hevea brasiliensis; assembly: GCF_030052815.1. Taxonomy (NCBI): domain Eukaryota; kingdom Viridiplantae; phylum Streptophyta; class Magnoliopsida; order Malpighiales; family Euphorbiaceae; genus Hevea; species Hevea brasiliensis. The sequence goes on along the minus strand of NC_079496.1, from coordinate 86,871,809 downwards.
CAATTGCAGAATTAAAAGCCAAACCTTGAACCACCCATGGAACCATTGTTGCCGCCACCAATGGTGGCTTCACCATGTGTGCCGCCAAACCTCTTGATCCAACCAGCAATGGATCACTTGATCTCATGATCAAACACACAATTAAATTATATAATCAACAATCTAAATGGCAAATATAGTGGCTCTGATACCAATTGAAGGAACGGAAGCGTGAAAAACACAAGATTATACCATTGAATTCAAAAATTTTCACCTAGGGTCACATGCACCATGCAAGATTTATTTTTATCTATTTGATTTCAATGATAAACAACATATTAAAACTCTTTTAATATGTTTTTGGATCTGTATTTTCCATTTAAGATTTTAAAATTAATCAGATTAATTTTAGAACCCTAGATTAAATCAAGAACAATTACACTAACCTCTTGATGTGCTGCAGCGTGTCTGCGCCTTTGAGATTCGTCTTTAGGACACCAGATGTTGTCCCTCTAGCTTGTCCACACCAAGAACACCTATGGCAGCCCTTGAACAGCTTCTAAAGCCTTTTCTATTAATTAGAAATTCAAGTTCTGCCTTTTAAGAGATTAGAGATGTAAACAGGACACTAGAAACAATTTCTAGTGTTCTTAATTCAAGAGATTGATGGCTAATCTCTTTGAATTGATGAGAGATGAAGAGAAATAGCTGGAGAGGCTCAAAGTGGCGTGACAATTGAGAGGAGAGGCTGCTGGTTATTTTTCTTTTCATAACCACACTTAAATAGCTAGGTTAACACATTAAACCCTTGCCACATGTCACCCTTTGATTAGCTCTAGGTTTAAGTGACCCAATCAAATTGTGCCAAGTGTCAAACCTATATTTAATCTTGATTTTAATCATCTTACATGATTAAAAAAAAACATTTGGCAAGCTTATGTGTTATGCCATGTGTCACCATCTCATGGTGCCACGTGTCACACTGTGAAATGACCAAAATGTCCCTGTGTCTTAATTTTGAGTTCTCAACCCAAAATAATTATTTTTCTTCTTTTAATTAATTTATATCAAATATAAATTAATTAATTAATCTCTATTAATTAATTTCTCATTAATTAAATTCATATTTAAACACTTTAAATATAAATTTAACTTATATTATACATCCAATAATCTAGATTTGGTTTCAAGTCATGCTAGGGACTTTGCAATCTAATTGCAAACCAAACCTATTTAATTAATCAATTAAACTCTTTAATTAATTAATTAAATCATATTTAAATAGGTGATAACTTGTGTATGTGTGTGACTTACTAGGCTCATCACTAATTGGCAATGAGACATGATATCAACTCTTAATATCATCAGAACTCTTTCTTACCATAAATGATTTCTCTAAATCATTTTATGAACCTCATAGACCATGGTTAACACCTAGCATAGCATGCCATGGTCACCCAATTAGTAATAAGGTTTACCTTAAATGAACCTATAATCATATGTTACCATGCACTAGAATCTCTCTCATACAAAATCCCAACTCAAGCCGGAGTCATGGTTTATGTCAAACTCCATTTGCTATGAATATTATGTTCTCTTTTAATTCCAGTTCTTGATTAAAAGATTTTCTCATCGAAACTCTTTCGAATAAATCTATCTGTCTGCCAGAACTTTAAACATCAAGAACAATTAAATGAACATAGGATTTTATCTCTATTTACTTAGAGGAACAGATTCCATCTTGATCAACACCTACCTCCATATATAACTAGTAGGAGCCAACAGATGCCCATATACCCATACACAGTACAAGTATGAAAGCAGTATCAAACTCAAACTACCTATATACAAGATAAGCTGTGCTATCTCAGTCTAAAGATTATATGCATCGATATGATTTATGACAAAACATTGACAAGAGTAAACTCCATGTGCTTGTCATAAGTGTCACTGGTTCGGCCTACTTATCATTTATAAGTGCCTATCATGTTTGTTATATGGCATGAGACTCACCATTCCATCTTATTTATATCTCATATAAATAACTTGGGAACAAACATGAATACAATCTTTCTGGATAAGTCATGTCCTTATTATGAAGTATCCTCGATTGTGAACCTATTTATGATACTTTGTGCTAGAAATATTGTCACTCATATTCTTAACAACTTAAGAATAATATTTCTAACAAAATATCAATGGACCTTTTCTATTACACATAAATATATTATGTAAACGGAAAAGTGGAAATGCCTTTTATTAATAAAATATATACAAGATACATACTAAATGATATGCTCTAGGGCATACTACTAACACCAACTACAGACAAATTTGATCCTTCAGTCCTTTCCTGAGTTATTTGGAAATTTTGTGACAAATTTCCATATGACTAAACTGGAATGCACCTTGGCTGGTTTACTCAACATGATGGTTATTACCCAAAAGAATATGCCGAGCAATAAAGGAAAAGAGGTAGCCTTGATTGCATCTTCTTCTACTGGAAAGTCCAACAAGAAGAAAGGCAATAAGAAAAAGAAATCTTAGATTCCTATTCCTTCCAAGAAAATAGCTAAACAGAAAGGGAAGACTAAAGCTGATGGGGGCAAAGGAAAGTGTTTCCACTGCCAGAAGGATGGGCACTGGAAAAGGAACTGCCCAAAGTATCTTGCTTCTCTGAAGGACAAGAAGGATAGACCTTCGGAAGGTATGTTTATATCTTGTTATTTAGAATCTGATGATACTCATAGTTCATCTACAGCTTGGGTTTTAGATACTGGTGCCAGTTCTCATATTTCTCATGATATGCAGGAACTAGCAAATTGTAGCAGCTTACGTTCTTAAGATGTTAGAGTCCGGATTGGCAATGGCTCAACTGTTGAAGCTTTAGCCATAAGATCTAAATCTTTTTACATGTTTGGACATGTTTTATATTTGGATAATATTTTATATGTACCTGATGCTTTTAAGAACATCATTTCTATATCTAGTTTGACTAAAAATGGCTATGAATTTCAATTCACAGATGATGTTTGCAATATTTATTTTGGAAATAAATATGTTGATTCAGGTTATATGAATGATGGTCTTTATTATTTAGATAATAATGACAAACACAAAATGAATACAAGTGATCTAAATGAATGCAATGCCATGGTGAAAAACAACTCAAGTTCAAAATATATTTGGCACTTAAGGTTATGTCATGTTGCAGAAGATAGGATTGCAAAATTGGAGAAAATGGGGATTCTATCCTTATTGGGCTCTGAGCCTACTCCAACTTGTGAATCTTGCCTTCAGGGCAAAATGACTAGATCACCCTTTGTTGGACAAGGGCTAAGGGCTGAAAATATTTTGGAGCTAATACATAGTGATGTATGTGGTCCATTTAAGGAAATGGCTAGAGGTGGTTTTCATTACTTTACTACCTTTACTGATTATAAATCAAGATTTGGGTATTTGTATTTGATGAAATACAAACATGAATCATTTGAAAAGTTCAAAGAATTTAAATCTGAAGTAGAAAATCAAACAGGAATGAGTATTAAAGCTCTTCGATTAGATCGTGGAGGTGAATATTTGAGTACTGAATTTGATGAATACTTGGGAGAGCATGGCATTGTTTCCCAGCTGACTCCTCCAGGAACACCACAGTTGAATGGTGTATCTGAAAGGAGAAATCGTACCCTATTGGATATGGTACGTAGTATGATGAGCTATATTGATATGCCAATCTCCTTTTGGGGATTTGCATTAGAATCAGCTTTGTATATTGATTGCATTAAAATCAGTTTCTTCCACACCTTATGAGATATGGCATGGAAGAAAACTAAGTCTTAAGCATGTTAAGATTTGGGGTTGTCCAGCTTATATCAAAAAACTGAACACTAATAAATTGGAAACCAGATTAGAAAAGGGTCGAATTGTTGGATATTCAAAAGATAGTTTTGGATATTATTTTTATTTGCCTACTTCACAAAAGGTTGTGATAAGTAGAGATGCCACATATCTTGAACAACAGTTTGTTCAAGACGGAGGCAAAGGAAGGAAAATAGAGTTAGAATTGGAAAATTCTGACCAACCAACAAATCAGATGGATATAGATCCATCTAGTCAACCTACACCCATTGATGAAACATCTACAGCTGTTCCTAGTAGAATAACCAAGGTATCTCACCCACTGGTGAGATATGGTTTCCTTCATAAAGAAGAACAAGAGCTGTCTACTCATGAAGAAGTAGATCATGGAGATGATCTACTTACCTATGAAGAAGCTATATCAGATATAGACTCTTCTAAATGGATTGATGCTATGAAATCCGAGATTGATTCCATGTATAAGAATTAAGTTTGGGATCTTGTTGACCCACCTGAAGGTATTGTACCTATAGGGAACAAATGGGTTTTCAAGAAGAAAATTGGTTCTGATGGAAAGGTAGAGACCTATAAGGCAAGGCTAATAGCGAAAGGGTTTCGCTAAAGATAAGGAATTGACTATGAGGAGGCTTTCTCACCTGTTGCCATGCTTAAATCAATTAGGATTCTATTAGCAATAGCTGCATACTATGATTATGAGATTTGGCAGATAGATATCAAAATAGCTTTTCTCAAAGGGTACATTGAAGAAAACATTTTCATGGAACTACCTAGGGGTTTTGAATCCCAAGATGGTTCCAAGGTATGCAAGCTAAAGCGATCCATTTATGGGTTGAAGCAAGCTTCGAGGAGTTGGAACATCTGTTTTGATGAAGCCATTAAATCATTTGGTTTTATCAAAAATGAGGATGAGCCATTTGTATATAAGAAGGTTAGTGACAGTGCTATCACTTTCCTTGTCTTATATATGGATGACATACTGTTGATGTGTAATAACACACGTATGTTGACAACTGTAAAGGTATGGTTGTCAAATACATTCTCCATGAAAGACTTAGGGGTGGTAACCTATATTCTTAGGATTCGCATCTATAGAGATAGAGCGAAAAGAATAATTGGTTTATCCCAAAGTCTATACTTGGAAAAGGTGTTAAAGAGGTTTAACATGCTTGATTCCAAGAGAGGATTGTTGCCAGTGAGACATAGTATCCACCTTTCTAAAGAGATGTCTCCAAAGACACCTGAAGAAAGAGATAAAATGGCCAGGATTCCATATGCTTCAGCTATTAGAAGTTTAATGTATGCAATGTTGTGTACTAGGCCAGATATCACATATGCTGTTAGTTTGACTAGCAGGCATCAATCCAATCCAGGTTTGGAACACTGGATAGCTGTTAAGAATATCCTTAAGTACTTGAGAAGAACTAAGGATTTATTCTTGATCTATGGGGGTGGAGACTTGCAATTGGATGGTTATACTGATTCTGATTTCGAATCAGATATCGATGATAAAAAGTTTACCTCTGGGTATGTGTTCATTTATAATAGAGGTACAGTCAGTTGGAAGAGTTCCAAACAGAGCACGACTGCAAATTTCACTACCGAGGCTAAGTATATTGCTGCATTAGATGCTGCAAAGGAAGCTGTTTAGATAAAGAAGTTCATGACAGAAATTACAGTAGTTCCTTCTATTGAGTCAGCAGTTCCACTACACTGTGACAACAATGGAGCAGTCATACAGGCTAAGGAACCCCAGTCTCACCAGAAATCCAAACACATAGAAAGGCGCTACCACATTATCAGAGAAATAGTTGGACGAGGCGATGAAGCCATGCAGAAAATAGCATCAGTTAAAAATCAAGCTGATCCATTCACTAAGCCTATGTCACAGACTCAGCTAGACTGACATCTTGAGAAGATGGGTATAAGATATTGTAATAAATGGCTCTAGTGCTAGTGGGAGATTGTTAGCAATATGCCCTAGAGCATATCATTTAGTATGTATCTTATAAATGTTTTTATTAATAAAAGGCATTTCCACTTTTCCGTTTACGTAATATATTTATGTGTAATAGAAAAAGTTCATTGATATTTTGTTAGAAATTCTATTCTTAAGTTGTTAAGAATATGAGTGACAATATTTCTAGTACAAAGTATCATAAATAGGTTCACAATCGAGGATACTTCACAATAAGGACATGACTTATCCAAAAAGATTGTATTCATATTTCTTCCCAAGTTATTTATATGAGATACAAATAAGATGGAATGGTGAGTATCATGCCATATGACAAACATGATAGGCACTTATACATGATAAGTAGGCCGAACCAGTGACATTTATGACAAGCACATGGAGTTTACTCTTGTCAATGTATTGTCATAAATCATATCAGTGCATATAATCTTTAGACCTGAGATAGCACAATTATCTTGTATATAGGTGGTTTGAGTTTGATACTGCTTTCATACTTGTACTGTGTATGGGTATATGGGCATGTGTTGGCTCCTACTAGTTATATATGGAGGTAGGTGTTGATCAAGATGGAATCTATTTCTCTAAGTAAATAGAGATAAAATCCTATGTTCATTTAATTGTTCTTGATGTTTCAAGTTCCTGGCCAGGACAGATAGATTTAATCAGAAAAGAGTTTCTGATAAGAAAATCTTTTTAATCAAGAACTGGAATTAAAAGAGAACATAATATTCATGGCAAATGGGGTTTGACATAAACCATGACTCCAGCGTGAGTTGGGATTTTGTAACAGAGATATTCTAGTGCATGGAAATATATTATTATAGGTTCATTTAAGATAAACCTTATAACTAATTGGGTGGCCATGGCATGCTATGCTAGGTGTTAACCATGGTCTATGAGATGCATAAAATGGTTTAGAGAAATCATTTATGGTAAGAAAGAGCTCTGATGATATTAAGAGTTGATATCATATCTCATTGCCAATTAGTGATGAGCCTAGTAAGTCACACATATACACAAGTAATCACCAAATTAAATATAATTTAATTATTTAATTAAAGAGTTTAATTGATTAATTAAATAGGTTTGGTTTGCAATTAGATTGCAAAGTCCCTAGCATGACTTGAAACTAAATCTAGATTATTGGATGTATAGTATAAGTTAAATTTATTTTTAAAGTGTTTAAATATGAATTTAATTAATGAGAAATTAATTAATAAAGATTAATTAATTGATTTATATTTGATATAAATTGATTAGAAAAAGAGAAATAATTATTTTGGGTTAAGAAGTCAAAATTAAGACATGAGGGCATTTTGGTCATTTCACAGGGTAACATGTGGCACCATGAGATGGTGACATATGGCACTACACATAAGCTTACCAAATGTCTTTTAATCATGTAAGATGATTAAAATTAAGATTAAATATAGGTTTGACACTTGGCACACTGTGATTGGGTCAATTAAATCTAGAGCCAATCAGAAAGTGACATGTGGTAAGGGTTTTAAGTGGTGACCTAGCTATATAAGTATTGTTATGAAAAGAAAAATAACACAAGCTGCTGCCACCTCTTTGTGCCGCCACCCTTGAAGCTCCCATTCTCTCTTCTTCTTCATCTCTCATAAATTCCAAGAGATTAGCAAACAATCTCTTGAATTAAAAATACTAAAAATTGTTTCTAGTATCGTGCTTACATCTTTAATCTTTTAAAAGGCAAAACTTGATTTTCTAATTAATAGAAAAAGCTTTAGAAGCTGTTCAAGGGCTACCATAGGTGAACTTGGTGTAGACAAGCTAGAGGGACAACATCTGGTGTCCTGAAGACGCATCCCAAAGGCATAAATACGCTACAGTGCATCAAGAGGTTAATGTATTTATTCTTGATTTAATCTAGTGTTCTAAAATTAATCTGATTAATTATAAAATCTTAAATGGAAAATTCAGATCCAAAAACATATTAAAAGAGTTTTAATATGTTGTTTATCATTGAAATCAAATAGATAAAAATAAATCTTGCATGATACATGTGACCCCAGGTGAAAATTTTTGAATTCAATGGTATAAACTTGTGTTTTTTATGCTTTCGCTCCTTCATATATATATATATATATATATATATATATATATATATATATATAAAAGAAGACAAATGTCTTCTTCATTTTTTTTTTCATAAGGTGCCATCACCCTCTCCTCTCTCTTCCTCTCTCTCTCTTTTTCTCTTCTTCTTCCACTTCTACTCATTGATTTCCCATCCCAAGTTTTAATTCCCTTAAATTTCCTTCATAAATTCCATAGCCAACTAAAAGAAAACATCAAAGAGATCTTTGATTGAGAGATTGAAACAAGAAGAACAAGATTTGGAAGAGATTGGAAGTGGGAAAAATCATCAAGTGAGGTAAGCTCTCTCTTTCATGCTTGATTAACCAAATATGCTTTGACTCAAGTTTGGGTGTGATGAATTTACATGAGAAAGCATAAAATTTCATAAGAAAATGAAAAAAAACATGTATGGAATCTAAACTAGGGTTTTGGCCAAATTGAAGAAAAGTTAGGGTTTGATATCTTTCAATGAAATTGATGATGAGATTAAGCTTAGTTAAAGTAGTATACATGATTGGGGCAAAGAAATTGCATGAAATGTGTATAAATTTAATTATGGGAGATTAGGGTTCATGGGAAAATTGGAACTTTGGTGCTAGAGAGTGAAATTGGTGTGTGCAGTGTTAAATTATGATCATTTGAGGCTTATTTAGTTTGAATTGACATTGGGTTGATGAATGGAAGTAATAAAATGGTAGGATTAGGGAAAATTGCAAACTTTTGTGTTTGAAAATTATGGGGTTAGTGCTAGGAAGTGCCATTGATGTGTCAATGCTAAATTATAGTCATTTTGGGTGAATTAAATATGAATTGAGGTTGGTTAGTGGGAATAATTGAAGAAATGAAAATTTGAACCTAGGGCAGAATTTGTACACTGAGTTCAGTGTGTTTAACAGCCCATTAAATTGATCTACACAACTCTAATTCGTGTGAAACCAATTGGAAATGAAACTTAAGACATAGGGCTATAATTTTCATGAAGAGACCCAACCCAGAAATTGCCTAGAAATTGCCTAAAACTTGGCTTGAACTTAGAGACAAAATTCTGGAACCTACAGAATTTGACCATATGAACAGTAAACTTTGCATGGCCATAACTCTCTCTAGAAAACTCCGATTTAGGTGATTCTTGAACCGATAGAAACTTAAAACATAGTAGAATATTTCATATGAAGTACTTAAGGCCAAATTATAGACTTAACCCAATCAAATTTCTAAGCAAAGTTGAATTACCAAATCTGTAGAAAATCTAGAAATCTACAGATTGACCATATGAACAGTAAATTTTGCATGGCCATAACTCTTTCTAGAAAACTTCAATTTTGGCGATTCTTAAACCGATGGAAATCTAAGACATAGTAGAACATTTCGTATGAAGAACATTATACCAAATTTGTCACACCCTACCCCTCTGTAAGGCATGACATGATCCCGTAGTATACCTAATGAATTACCAACTTCGTCTACTGATAACCCATTAAATACACTAGAAGGGATTTTAAAACTTTTCTTACTTCTTTTACAGTGGTGAGCACTATTTATAGGTGTTAAAAACTTTTTTGAAATGAAGTGAAACAGCTAACACATTTGGATTATTAGTAATTTTTGTAAAAATTTTGGCGGAGTGCCATCTGTATTTTGAATAAAACAGTTTTTCAAAAACCTGTAAAAAGTACTTCAAATATATTTCTCAATCTCAAACTCCAACATTTAATCAACACAATATGTTTCTCAACTCAAAACCACAATAATTTTTCAATATTTCCAAAGGCTAAGATAAAAGAAATATAGTACAAATTTTACAAGCCCAAAATAATTTACAATTTATTTTGCAACTTCAATGTACAATTTTAATTTACAACTGCTCAAAACCAAGAACACTATATACATACAGTGATCATACATTATAATACAAAATGCAAAATATGGTATACTCAATATACCCGATGATCTCTCACTGAAGCACTAACAGCCTAGTCTGTTGCCCTGTCAGTCTGTCTACCTGCGATAATAATGAAAAGCTATCGCTGAGTAAAATTTACTCAGTGGTGCACAATAACAATTTGAAATGCGATATATAAATCTTTTATTGACAATTCACAAATCAAATGATTCACAATTTCATTTCACAATTTACAAAGTTCATATAACACAAATTTGATCAAATAACTAAGTAACACAGTTTTGCCAATCAATAACACAATTTGATCAAATAACTGAATAACACAGGTTTACAAATCAATAACACAATTTGGGCCATGACAAAGTTTTTTTCACACATGTCGTGTTGTACACCACGAAAAGACACACTCACCCCAATAATCGAAATCAATGAAGGAGGAAGCTAGCTAAATAATGAGTACTCATCCACACTCACCTTAGACTGATAAGTCAAAGAGGGAGGAATATAGTGTACTTATCAGAGCACTTGCAGGCGTTATGTATCGCCATACCTGCAAGCTCTTGAGTTCACTCGTGAGAGTTCCCAAGAATCGTAGGCATTACGTATCGCCGTCCCTACTTTGCTCTGATAACACTAAACACATTTTATCTCAAAATTTCAACTTACAAAGTAGGCAACACAATAATTTTCAAATAGAATTCCCAAAGCCAAAACAATCAAATATTATTCATAACTCATTTCTCCAAATAAATTTTCTAGTAAAAGCAGTGAATATAAAAAGTATTGTGCATAGACACAATTTAAAACTATAATGTTCAAATAAATTTTTAAGTAGAAAATAAGAAATCAAAATTATTGTGCACAAACACAATTTAAAACAATAACATACAAATAATCATAATTTATTTCAATTGAAAAATTCAAAAGAAATAACTATTGTGCACAAACACAATTTAAAACAATAACATACAAATAATCATAATTTATTTCAATTGAAAAATTCAAAAGAAATAACTATTGTGCACAAACACAATTTAAAACAATAACATACAAATAATCATAATTTATTTCAATTGAAAAATTCAAAAGAAATAACTATTGTGCACAAACACAATTTAAAACAATAACATATAAATAATCATAATTTATTTCAATGGAAAAATTCAAAAGAAATAACTATTGTGCACAAATACAATTTAAAACAATAACATACAAATAATCATAATTTATTTCAATTGAAAAATTCAAAAGAAATAACTATTGTGCACAAACACAATTTAAAATAATAACATACAAATAATTATAATTTATTTCAATTGAAAAATTCAAAAGAAATAACTATTGTGCACAAACACAATTTAAAACAATAACATACAAATAATCATAATTTATTTCAATTGAAAAATTCAAAAGAAATAACTATTGTGCACAAACCTCTAATATATGCCTCTTGGCCCTGACTCAGTGTTCCTTATGCTTCTCAATATTCTTTTCAACTGAAACACACAATTTAAAGTGTTTCAGTACTTAATGAATTTGTTTCTAACAATAAAATCCAATATTTAAATTTTCTTGGTACTATTCCCTTCAATTCATTTCATTAGTTAGCCTATAATATTGACCCTTGATGCACTCTAAGTGAGTCAATTCTAATGTTACCAATATGTCACATTTAATAGCCTTTTAGTGTGGGTACATGTTACCAAATTCATTTTCAACTATATTGCATTTTATTGCAATTTGCCGGATTTCGGTATACTAATTTGACCTAATCGGATGACTTAGTTCCCTCGATTTTCGGGTTTCGGTCAAAACTACAAACTCGTAGATCTATTTATTATTGCACTTGGAGCAAAATTTCAGGTCATTCTGAGTTATGTAGACCAAGTTATGGTCAAGTTACTATTACTGGTCAGAATGTACCAAAATTGATCACTTTAGGCCATTTTAGGTCATTTTAGGTTCGGCCAGTTTTTGGACCCGAACTTGTGCAAGCTATTTGACTTGCTTATGGTCATTTATAGGCTTTGGTCTTCATAAGACTTGTAGATATATGTCTTAACTATTCATGGTAAAAATTTCAGGTCAACTGGACCTGTTTTGAGTGAGTTATGGCCAAAACACTAACTGCTGCCCAAATGGTCAATTTTCAGGCCTTAAATGCACTAATCCGGATTTGGTAAGCTTCCTTCAGGAAAGTTGGCACATTTTATGCCTAGTTTTACCTCCAATTGCTCTCATACCAATTGGAGCTACACACTTAAGGTTCTAAGCCAAAATACACACTGCTCTATTGCACATTGTTCATCACTCATCAAAGGACACATTTAACATTACCAAGTTACACATCCATGCCAATTCTGGTTTGTACCATAACCTAAACACATTTTACTTCACATTTTTTGTCACTTTGGCAGCTTATAACCAAACTCAATATGCACCTTATAGTACAGAATTTACCAAGTCCAATTTACACACAATTTAACTACATAATATGGCTCATTTATATGTCCAAGCTCAAACTCTTACATACATGTACAAGCTGCCACAACAAGTACCATAATTCAACCATACAATTCCATAAACCAAACCATGAAAAAACATTTTTTTGGTTCACAATTCAAGCTGCCGATTTGTACCTCACTTTGAATAAAGTTCCAAGCTTCCAAATTCAAGTATACATTCACATATACTTAGTATACATCACCCAATTTATTCCTACACATATAAACACTTAATCAACCCTTTAATCTACTATTTACAAGAAAGAATAAACTGCCCTTAAGGAGTTTCCATGACTGCCAAAAATAAGCATCTCCCTTAATACATCAATCTCCAAAAATCTCTCCACAATTCAAGTACCCGTAATTCCTCACAAACTTTAATGAAGCAATAATAAAAAACACATACTTACCACTTTGGAAACTCTTCAAAACCTCTCCAAAACTTGGTCTTCTTGTTGCCTATCTATTGCCCAAGGTGTATGGACAACTTTTAATGGAGGGAAGTGGAGAGAAAGAAGCTTGGATCACACTTGCATGGAGCTCCAAAACCATGCGGCAATGGAGTTTTTCCTTTCTCCATTTTCAGCTAGTTCTCCAAGGTTGAAGAAGAAGATGAATCTGCTGTCCAAATGTAGATTAAGTGGTCCACTTTAGTGAGTTAGTGGAGCACTAATGCAAATTTAATGTTTATTTAATCATAATCTTCCTTATTCCCACAGTAAGCTCCTAACTTTAGCTATTTACATTAGGTACCACTAATTTAACTTTTCATGACATTTTTCAAGTGTAATATCATTTATTTTTAATGGAAATTTAGGTCAAAAGACAAGTCGGGATGTCAAATGACCACAATGCCCCTGTTCGGGTTGCATTCCCTATTTTTCTGTAACACCGAGTTTTGTCCGTTTTTTCGATTTCTCACTTTTCTTTATACTAATTAATTAATTTTTCTTTGATATTTCTAATGGTGTTTATACTTCAATAGACATTTATTTAAGTCCTAAAAATATTTTTCAGGGTTCCCCGCTGTCCAGGGCTAGTCAACGGTCCACGCTGCAACTTCTCGATGCGATCACCCATCGCTAGGGCTCTCGGCTCGTTTAACTTGGTTACATTTCATTGCTATTATTTTTCCTTTGTTTTTCTTATATTTTCTTTTCTTGTATTTCATTATTTTATGTCTCCTCATCTATATCTAAGTGTAGTTCTATGCATTCTAGCTGTCCGGGCAGACACTGGTCACTGAAACAGTAGAACACACTACCGAACTTAGGGGTGTTACAGAATTATGGACTTAACTTGATCAAATTGCTAAACAAAGTTAGATCGTTAAATCTGCCAGAACTAAAACTATAGGGTGAACAGTAACATATACAGTAATTGTGTTTGGATCATGACTTGAGCTACACAACTCCGAATTAGGCGATTCAAAAAGAAAAATAAAGTTAAGACCCAGATGAACAATTTTCATGGAGAACACCTCACCAAATTTTGATCGAAACTAGGTAAAAATTGGGTTCAAAGATTGGGGCACCAAGTTGTCCGAAACCAAAACTTTCTAAAATTTGCAAAGCTAACTTGGGATACATTAGGCATTCATGTAATGAGTTCTTGGCAGCAATTGAGATTAGCATTGAGGTATTCTATTTGTTTATTTTCAGTAGAAAAAGAAGTTGGAACAGACAAGGAGAAGTAGAAAACAAGAAAGGAGAATTATTAAAGGTTTATGCACAACTAACCTTTTCTTCATTTTTAAACTTGTAAATTATTTGGAATGTGTTTATTTGAATGAGTTTACTTTGAACAAGTTTACTTTGACTGAAATATAGTTTTTCTCTTTCATTTAAGAAATTTGGGTGTTGCCACTTTTATATGGATGTTATGATGAATTTAAATGTGTTTATTAGTTTATAAATGTGATTGTTGAGTGGAAAATTTTTGGAAACTATTTTGAAACTACAGTAAGCATAACAGTCCCTTTCGGGACTCCCCAATAGTAACGGCTACTTGGGGTTGATAATTGATATTAATTATGTCTCCCATTAATAACAGTTAGTGGGGTAAGACTACATGAGTACTCATTAGCTAGCTAGCCCCTCCCTCATTAATAACGGTTAGTGAGATTGAGATTACTTTGTCGTGGTGTACAACATGACACTGATCATGAAATTTTGTGTCATGGCCTAAACTGTGTATTGATGTTGACAACACTAATGCTTTGTGAATTGCGATTTATGAAATGTGATTTCTCATTTGAAATATTATTCCAATAAATGGCTCTTATGGACTTAAAACTATTGTGAAGTTTTCATGCTAAAAAAAAATGTGATTTATTATGCTTTGACAAATTGTGTTTTACCTTAAGTTTTAAAGTTATTAGTTGTGCACCACTGAGTGATATACTCAGCGATAGCTTCTTTATGCTGTCGCAAGTAAGGGAAAGGAGAAGGCTGCCAAGTGAGAGACTTGGAAGCATTATTTTGGTATTGATTGTGGGTATTTACATTAGGTATACCCTTGTGATTCCTTTGGATGTATTTTGTACTTATATGTATGAATGTATGAACATTGAATAGTTTGTATCTAAAAGCATTACATTGCTATCACATTTTGAGTTTGTAACTATTTTGTATTTTACTTTGAGACTTATGAAAATGTAACTTTTGCAATATTTAGTCTATCATTATTTCCAATGAATGTTTACATAGAATTTTAACTATTCTCATGTAAATTTCTACAAAAGAATTGATAAGATAAAAAGCTATGATTTGTTTTAAAATCCTTTCTAGCATAACTAATGGGTTATCGGTAGGTGGAGTTCGGTAATTCATTAGGTATGCTAGGGGAACATATCATGCCTTACCAGGGATAAGGTGTGACATTCACTATTCACCTATTTGAAATTTTCAATAATATTTTAAAATAAAAATCTCATCATTTCATGCATCATCTATATATTTCAATTATGTATTCAAATCTATACAATTTCATTCATATCCATTTTCATACATTCCCATTCATGCTCAACTCATATATAAAAATTTTCAATCTTCATTAATTTACATGATATAAAATTTAATCACATATGAATTGTCACACCCTACTCCCCTGTAAGATGTAACATGATCTCGTAGTACACCTAATGAATTATCATACTTCGTCTACCGATAATCCATTAAATATACTACAAGGGATTTTAAAACAATTTTCATGAAATTTAAATCATCGATTAAAATCTGGTGTTATAAAATTTTTTTCAAAATTTTTGTAACACCCCTATGTTCGGTAGTGCGTTCTTCTGTTCCAATGACCAGTGTTGTCCGGACAGCTAGAATGCCTAGAACTACACTTCGATATGAGTGAGGAGACATAAAATAATGAAATACAAGAAAAGAAAATACAAGAAAAACAAAGGAAAAATAATAGCAAAGAAATGTAACCAAGTTAAGCGAGCCGAGAACCCTAGCGATGGGTGACTGTGACCGGAAGTCACAAGCGTGGACCGTTGACTAGCCCTAGATCATGGAACCACAAAATATTTTTAGGACCTAAAGAGACATCAATTGAAGTATAAATATCATTAGAATTATCAAAGAAAAATTAATTAATTAGTACAAAGAAAAGTGAGAAATCGAAAAACGGACAAAACCCGGTGTTACCGAAAAATCAGGAATGCAACCTGAACAGGGGCATTATGGTCATTTGACACCCCGAGTTGCCTTTTGACCTAAATTTCCATTAAAAATAAATAATATTATACTTGGAAAATATAATGAAAAAATAAATTAGGGGTACCTAATGTAAATAACAAAAATGGGATTCAAATTGAGTAATTAACACATTTAACTTATAATGTAATTAAATATTGGTGAGTGGAGCACTATGGGGTTAAAATAATCAATATGTGGGCAGGTGTAAACCCCACTAACACCTTCATCTTCTTCATTCACTCACCATTGCCGAAATGAAAAGCTTGAAAATCCTCCATGGCCGTTTTGCTTAAAGCTTCATAATCTCCATCATTTCCACCTCCAAACACCAAAGTTTCTTCACTAATTTTGATCCCCACCTCACAAGGAAGAAGTAGATACTAAATTCAAGGGAGTTTGGTGAAGATTTAATAAGCCCCAACAATAGGTAAATGTTTAAATTGATTTATTTCTTAAGTAAAGTTTATGGGAAGCTTGAGATGAACAAATTGATGAAGAAAATTTGAGGTTTTGGTGAGTTTTTATTATGCACTAATTAGGCAGCCATGGTACTTAAATATTTTGAATTATTTTCACATGCAATTGATGGGTATTGATGTTGATAAAAGTGAATAAAAGTTTTAGTAGGCTAATTCTTGGTGTATGTTAAAGTTGAGCACTTGAGTTGGAAATTTTGTTGAATTTAAAATTCTATGCGTGAGTGCCTAAATGGACAGCCATGAAATTGTACACTAAATGAAATATTATTACATGTATTGTGAAGAATTAATGTTGACTAATGTGATTTAAAGTGTTGGTAAGTTAACTTCATGCATATGTAATGGTGGACCAAGTGGAAATTGAGTTTGAAGGAAATTATGGAGGCTTGACAAATATGGCAGCTTGTTAACTCTTTAAAGGATGCTGGAATTCATGAAGTTTTTTAATGAATTGTGGTCCTAAAGTTTTCCAAATATGTATGTAAATTAGTAGGGAAGATATATGTTATGATAGTGGACATGTAAATGAGCATGATTAAGTGATTAAATTGTGGTAATTGAGTTTGACAAATTCTGCACTTTATGGTGTATGTTGAAAGTGATTGTAAGCATCCAAAATGATCAATAATATGTTGTGAAATATGTTTAGGTTAGGGTACAAACCAAAATTGGCATGAAGGTGAAGTTTGGTAAGTGTTAAATGTGATTTTTTATGAGTATAAACAAAATGCAATAGGGCAGTTTGTGTTTTGGGCTTAGAACCTTAAGTGTGTGGCTCCAATTGGTATGAAACCAATTGGAGGTGAAACTAGGCACAAAATGTGCCAAATTTCATGAAGGAAGCATGCCAAAATTCTGCTTGTAAGATAACTTGAAAAATGACCAAATCCGGATTAGTGCAATTAAGGCCTGAAAATTTACCATTTGGGCAGCAGTTAGTGTTTAAGCCATAACTCACTCAAAACAGGTCCAATTAACCTGAAATTTTGACCATGAATAGTTAAGACCCATATCTACAAGTCTTATGAGGACACCAAAACCCAGAAATGACCATAAGCAAGTCAAACAGCTTGCACAAATTCGGGTCCAAAAACTGGCCGAACCAAAATTGACCTAAAATGACCTAAAGTTACCAATTTTGATGCATTTTGACCAGTAATAGTAAAATGACCATAACTTGGTCTACATAACTCAGAATGACCTGAAATTTTGCCCCACGTGCAATAAGACATAGATCTACAAGTTTGTAGTTTTGACCGAAACCCGAAAACCGAGGGAACTAGGTCGTCCGGCTAGGTCAAACTAGTATCCCAGAATCCAGCAAATTGCAAGAAAATGCAATATACAAGGAAATGAATTTGGTAACATGTACCAACCCTAAAAGACTATTAAATGTGACAAATTAGTAACATTAAAACCTAATGTACCTAGAATGCATCGAGGGTCAACATATTAGGTTGACTAAGCAAATAATAGAATTCAGTGAATTAATTATCGAGCATTATCGTTAGAGACAGTTTAAATGAATACTGAAACACTTCAAATTGTGTTTTTCAGTTAGCAAAGACTCAGGGAAAGGGAAGGAAACACTGAGTCAAGGCCAAGAGACAGTTATCAGAGGTTTGTGCACAACAGCTAATTCTTTTGAATTTTTCAATTGAAATGAATTATGACTATTTGTACATTATTGTTTTAAATTGTGGAAATGTGTTTGAATGAATATTTATTGCTTGAAAAGCATTGTAAATGCTTTGAAACTGTGAAAAATTGTTTGAATGATATTGATGGATACTTATTGATTGAAAAGCATTAGAAATGATTTGAAACCACAGCTATCATGTATATTGATTGTATTCCTCGCTAGCTTGTCTAGTGGGACGAATTGAATTTCCTCTCTAGCTGAAGTGTTGAGGTGTGTACCTGTTGAGGACGAATAGAATGAGTACTCATATTTTTGCTAGCTAGCTATGTTATTCCTCATTAGCCATCGGCTTCTGGGACGAATTGAATACCTCATTAGCCATCGGCTTTTGGGACGAATTGAACTTTAGAACATGATTAAGCTGTGTGTGATTTATTGATATGTATTGTAAGATTGTGAAATGGAATTTAAATTCTTATTGACATTCACTGTCTTTTGAATTTAACTATGTTTTGATTTCTGAGATTTATTGTGATATTGTAAAATAGAGTTTAAATTCCTTATGACATTTATTGTCTTGAATCTAACTATGGTTTTACGTATCCACTATTTATATGATTTATGAATTGTGATTTAAAGTTGTATTTGGTAAATGTTGTGCACCACTGAGACATTGTCTCAGCGATAGCTTTTCATCGCTGTCGCAGGTAGACAGACGGATAGGGCAGCAGACTAGGCTGCTAGAGCATTCAGCGAGAGAGCATTGGGTATATTAAGTATACTCCATTTTGCATTTTGTACTGTAATGTATATTCACTGTATGTATATTTTGTTCTTGGTTTGAGCAGTTGTAAAATAAAATTGTACCTTGAAGTTGTAAAATAAATTATGAGTTATTTTGACTTTTAAAATTTGTACTGTATCTCTTTAATCTCTGTCTTTGAAAAATTATTGTGGAATTGAGTTGAGGAAAATATTGTGTTGTTTAACTGTTGGAGTTGAGATTGAGAAATATATTGAAGTGTTTTTTACAGGTTTCCTGAAGAACTGTTTTATCCAAAATACAGATGGCACTCTGCTAAAATTTTTACAGAAATTCCTAATAATTCAAATGTGTTAGTTTTATCACTTCAGTTCAAAAAGTTTTTAACACCTGTAAATAGTGCTCACCACTGTAAAGAAAGAAGTAAGAAAAGTTTTAAAATCCCTTGTAATGTATTTAATGGGTTATCAGTAGACGAAGTTGGTAATTCATTAGGTATACTACGGGATCATGTTATGCCTTACAGAGGGGTAGGGTGTGACAATTTCGGCAAAGTGCTGGTTGTATTTTGAGAAAACAGTTCTTCAAAACCTGCAAAGAACACACTCCCAAAATGTTTTCTCAAATACAACTTCAATAACTTCATTTGAACCCATAATTCAAATCTCAATAATCAAATCAATCTCCTCATAAAAGAAACATTTCATTGATTATAAGACTCAAAATTAATATTACAAAACTATTCAGATAAATGAAATCCCAAATTTATATTTACAATAATTTACATTTAATTACATACCAAAATATTTTACAAGAGTTTTTATACAACTACTCAAATAATTTACATACATATTATTACATGCATACATCAAAACCTATGTACATGGGTATACCTGTGATATACCTGGAGCTGATCTGGATATGTCTTCAAAGAAACTTACTCACTGCTCTATGCTCTTTTTACCTGCGACAGCATACAAAGCTATCGCTGAGTGGTGAACTCAGTGGTTCACAACTATAATTTAAAACATAGTACAATATACATTGACAAAATTTACAGCAAATAATTTGGAAATCTGAATACTCATCAAATTCCAAAACTCAAAATATTCATTGCCAATAATGTAAATCATTTGTATAAAATGACTTTGATCATGAAATTCAATTTATCAAATCATGACTAACCATTTAAGGTAGTTCCAACAAAATTAATTATACATAAATCATAACTGAAATCACAATTCTTTATTATTCAAAAACATTCTGTGTCTCAAAAACCATTTTGTATCGCAAAAATCATTCTTTATCTCAAAAATCATGCTGTATCTCAAAAATCATTCTTTATCTCAAAAATTATTCTTTATCTCAAAAATCATTCTTTATCTCACTAACTATGCAAGACTAATACGAAAGGGCCATTCGAAGTGATTCTAACTCCCTATGGTCGGGGAGGTCGAATCAGATTCTAACTCCCTATGGTCGGGGAGGTCGAATCATCGTGCACAGTACACATCACATTAATGAATCTTCTGCAAGGGCCATAACGATAAAAAAACTTAGATCTAACCTCAAATCAAAGGAAAATCTAAGCCTGTGCATGTACCATGGTAATCAAAACACAACTAACTCCATTTTCTTCTCAACAAATGAGAGAGCGGGTAATAACCTAGTCAAGCATCTATAGTGAGATATAAAATAATATCACAATCCTTTTAGTGAGCATAAATCACAATATAATTCGATTCAAATTCAATTCCAATATCCAATAATTTTTATGTTCATCACAATTCAAATCATAAATTTGCATTTTTCCATGAAAATTACCATCACAATTCAAAACATGTTCTATCATAATTTTCCAAAACATAATTTATTCAATCTATAACAATGCTTAATACTTGTGGAAATACCATTTCACAAAGCTAAATTCATACATACTATAACAATTTCAATAGTCATTGAATTAAATCCAATGCTTGTTAAACATAATACATAAGAAAAATATGTCATTTAATCATATGAAATATTCAAAACAAAATCAGTTAAAAACTAGTTGTGCACAAACCTCTGATAACTGTCTCTTAGCTCTGACTCAGTGTTTCCTTCCCTTTTCCTGAGTCTTTGCTAACTGAGAATCACAATTTGAAGTGTTTCAGTACTCATTTAAACTGTCTCTAACGAAAATGCTTGATAATTAATTCACTGAATTCTATTATTTGCTTAGTCAACCTAATATGTCGACCCTCGATGCATTCTAAGTAAATTAGGTTTTAATGTTACTAATATGTCACATTTGTAGCCTTTTAAGGTTGGTACATATTACCAAATTTATTTCCATGTATTTTGTGTTTTATTGCAATTTACTAGATTCCGGGATACTAGTTTGACCTAGCTGGACGATCTAGTTCCCTCGGTTTTCGGGTTCGGTCGAAACTATAAACTTGTAGATCTATGTCTTATTGCACGCGGAGCAAAATTTCAGGTCATTCTGAGTTATGTAGACCAATTTATGGTCATTTTACTATTGCTGGTCAGAATGTACCAAAATTGGTCACTTTAGGTCATTTTAGGTCATTTTAGGTTCGGCCAGTTTTTGGATCTGAACTTATGCAACTGTTTGACTTGCTTATGGTCATTTCTGGGTTTTGGTGTCTTCATAAGACTTGTAGATATATGTCTTAACTATTCATGGTCAAAATTTCAGGTCAATTGGACCTATTTTGAGTGAGTTATGGCTAAAATACTAACTACTGCCCAAATGGTCAATTTTTAGGCCTTAAATGCACTAATCCGGATTTGGTCACTTTTCAAGTTACCTTACAAGCAGAATTTTGGTAAGCTTCCTTCATGAAAGTTGGCACATTTTGTGCCTAATTTCACCTCCAATTGGTCTCATACCAATTGGAGCCACACACTTAATGTTCTAGGCCCATAACATAAACTGCCCTATTGCATTTGTCCTTTACTCATCAAAGGATACTTTCAACACTTACCAAACTATACATTCATGCCAATTCTGGTTTGTACCCTAATCTAAATACATTTCACAACATATTTTTGGTCATTTTGGCCGCTTATAATCACACTCAACATGCACCATTTAGTACAGAATTTTTCAAGCTCAAATTATAACAATTCAATCACCTAACCTAGCTCATTTACATGTCCAACCTCACACCATCATACATATACCCAAGCTGCCATAACAACTATCATAATTCAACATTAATATTCCATAAACCAAACATGAAATAACATCTTTATGGTTCACCAAACCAAGCTGCGGATTCATACATTACAGTCCATTAATTTCCAAGCTTCCAAATTCAAGTACACATTCACATATACTAAGTATACATCACCCAAATTAATTCCTACACAGATAAACATTTAATCAACCCTTTAATCTACCATTTACAAGCAAGAATAAACTGTCCTTAAGGAGTTTCCATGGCTGCCAAAAATAAACATCTCCCTTAATACATCAATCTCCAAAAATCTTTCCACAATTCAACTACCCATAACGTCCACACAAACTTTAATGAAGCAAGCATCAAAAATACCTACTCACTACTTTTGAAACTCTTTAAAACTTCACCAAAACTTGATCTTCTTGCTGCCTATCTACTGCCCAAGTGGTGTAGAACAACTTTAGTGAAGGAATCAAGTGGAAAAATGGCTTGGAGATGAGAGAATGGAGCTTGCATGGAGCTTGGAAGCTTTGGCCATGGAGGATTCTTTGAAGAGCATTTCGGCTAGACTTTGGGAGGTTGAAGAAGATGGATTATTTCTATCCAAAATGAAGGTTAATGGTCCACTTAAGGGAGTTAGTGGACCACTAAGTGAAGTTTAATATTTATTTAATCTTAAATTCCCAAAATCCCACATTTAACCCCTTACTTTTGCTATTTAATTAATGTACCACCAATTTAATTTTTCATGATATTTTCCAAGTGTAATATCATGTATTTTTAATGGAAATTTAGGTCAAAAGACAACTCAGGGTGTCAAATGACCACAATGCCCCTGTTCGGGTTGCATTCCTGATTTTTCTGTAACACCGGATTTTGTCCATTTTTCGATTTCTCACTTTTCTTTGTACTAATTAATTAATTTTTCTTTAATATTTCTAATGGTATTTATACTTCAACAGGTGTCTATTTAAGTCTTAAAAATATTTTCCAGGGTTTCCCGCGGTCCAAGGCTAGTCAACGGTCCACGCCGTGACTTCCCGGTGTGGTCACACATCGCTAGGGTTCTCAGCTCGTTTAACTTGGTTACATTTATTTGCTATTATTTTTCCTTTGTTTTTCTTGTATTTTCTTTTTTTTTATTTCATTATTTTATGTCTCCTCACTCATATCTAAGTGTAGTTCTAGGCATCCTAGCTGTCCGGACAATACTGGTCACTGGAACAGTAGAACGCACTACCGAGCTTAGGGGTGTTACATGAATTAACCGATTTATTAATTTACATCATATTACTATTAATTACATTTTCATAATTTATATTACAATATTATAACTAAGCATTTTATACAAAATACAAATTATGACCTATATGGGCCCTATCTACATGTATTGCTGATGAGGTGACAACCTTGAATACTTCAGACACTTCTGTAGATCAGAACTTCAAAATCTCTGTTTAATATTCATTGGGCTTTACCTTCAGTACCTGCGCGAGGAAATAAATCCGTCTTGCTAAGCATTGCTGCTTAGTGGTGCAATAATATAACAAGAAAATAATATACAATAAAAAAATGGATCAAAATTTGGATACTCTGGAATTTAATCTAATTTCATATAATACTTTTAGTATTAACTATCCTTTGTTCTAATTTATTCCTCTTCAGAAATGCTCAGTTCTTTCATAATAATTAAATTTTAATATCATTCTAATTCATTTCAATTCTTTCTGCTAAATAACTAATCTATTTTATTTTAAATATTCTTACTCATTTATTTAATTGCTAATATTTTCAGTTGCTAATATTCTTAACTTATTTCAATAAATTTCACTGCCCAAGTAACCTATGACAGGCTGACTAAACTGGATAATAGGTTATTAACACTGGACACAGCGGTGTCTCGGGCCATCATACCATGGGACGCAGAACGTCAACCACGTATCCAGTTAGAATGGCTAAAAAGCCATGAAAACATATAATCGGGCATAAAAGCCATGAGTACGAGTGTAAAGCCATGAGTGCCGGCATAAAGCCATGAATACAGGCATAAAGCATTTCGCAGTACTGCTAAAATAATACCCTATTGGCATACCAATCTATCCAATCTGAGACACATGTCTAGGCAATACATGGGCACATAGTACCATTAAATGTTCATAAGTTTCATTATTTCATTATAGGTTCTAATTATGATTTCTAGCATTTTAATCCTTTTCATAATAGAAACATAAATCTCTAAGTCTAATATTTACATAATTTAAGCATTCATCGTAATTTATATATTCATTATGTTATTTATAATGATCACAATTCAAAACAATGGTTCTCATGCACCATTGTACTCAAAACACTTTTTCTTGTCCTTTCTCCAATAATGGAAACTAAAGTCTTATTTATACATTCATTTGACCATTTCCATTCAAATGTTGACTTTTTGATTCATAATAGATCTGTTAAGCCTAAGTTCACTAATATACCACATTTTACATTTTATTTTTGTTGGCATTGATTTTCAATACCATTTCAAAGCTTATTTCTTGAATATTTGTACTTAACATGTAAGGTTACTATTCATTTGGTCATTTAAGTCAAATTACTGACTTTCTCACATATAATAGTTACATGAGTTTTAATCATATAGATTTACCACATTTTGGCTCCCAAAAGTGTTGGCATTAGTTGTCAATCCATACTTCTAACCAATGGAGAATAAATCAAAAATTTCAGTTTTGGGTGCTAGAGTTCACTGTTCCATTAGGCCATTCTACAGTGAGAATTTGACCAAGTGTTCTCGATCAAAGTTGTTCTTTATTGTATCTAGTTACATTTCACTTTTTGAATTACCCCATTTGGAGTTTTCTAACTCAAGTTATGGCTATTTCACCATAATTGGTCAGATTGCCTTTACCCAGAATTTCTAGGCAATTTTGATTCTGCCAGATTTGGTAATTCAACTTTGGCTAGCAATTTTATTTAGTTAAGTGCAGAATTTAAGTTTGTGTTCTACATGTTCTAAATTGCCTCAACTTTCCATTGATATGAATTTCAGGTCAATTCGACCTTTCTACACTAAGTTATGACCAAATGAATGAACATTGTTCATTTGATCATTTTGCCTAGACAGAATTGATGCTACCTGGATTTGGTCAATTTTTTAGGGCATCCTAAGTTTGTTTTCTGGACATGTTTCCTTCATCAAAGTTGTATCATTATGTGTCTAATTTCATGTCCAATTAGCCTTGTACCAATTGAACCTACACAACTCAAGTTACAGCTGCCCAAACTTACTGGACTCACATCCAGACCTGCAGGGTACATTGGACAGCATACCTAATCTCAAATCCAAAGCTACAATTCACTTCAATTCTTCATTATACTCAGCCAAATGGTCACTAATTGACCATTAGAACTCCACTTAACATTAAAATACAATAACCCTCAATTCATCACAAACCCTAATTAATCAAAGTCTCAATCTCATGCAACTCCTAAAATCCCCAACTCCAATTCATATATACACATCAATTGACATCAATACACAAGTTTAATTGTAAGTAAATCATCAAAACCCTCACCCTCTCTTGGCTGTTGAAATTTCATGGGGCAAGTTCATGCATCTTTAATTCATTTTTCATCAAATTTTCAACTTAACTCAACTTAAATTCATGCTTAGAAAAGAGTGGAAACAAGAAAATTAGCACTAACCTTGACTTAGTCACTTTCCAAGACTTCAAAACTTCACTTTCTTCCTTTCTTTTTGCTGTCCAAAGCTTGCTCTAGGCGTAAGGATGAGTTTTTGCGAAGGGAAGCTAGGGTTTTGAGGTGGTTTTGGGGGTAGAACACAAGCTTGAAGTGTGCTCCAATGGAGGTTTCTCTCTTCTCTTTTTCTCTATTTCTCTTTGGTCCAGCTGCCCATGGTGAAGATGCAGATTTGTTTGTCAATTTGTCTCATTTATCTCCTTTTTATTAGTTTATTAAATAGTTGTCTAATGGTGATTGGTGGAGGGCTTTTAAATGCATCATGCTTGAGCATGATGTAATTATTAAGCTTTTCTTTTATTTTTCTTTTCTTTCATTTCTACTCATATTTAATTAAATTTTTAGCAATATTTATTCATATTTTATGTCATATAATTTATTTACTTAAATAGACAAGATGGTCAAAAATCGTCTCTGAAGGCGAAATGATCAAAATGCCCTTCGTTTTGCTTAACGAACTAAAATTGTCTGTACCGATCTAAAAATTTTTCTAAGCATTTTGTTGGTATTCTAATACCATCGAAACCTCAGTGACTATTCTCTAGAGTCTCAAAAATTATTTTATGAATTTTCTCCAGGGTTTAAGGCTCCTAGCTGCAAGGACCGCAACTTCCGCCTAGGTTAACATCTGCTCAGCTTTCCTTTGATATAAATTTCAGGTTAATTGAACCTTTCTACACTGATTTATGACCAAATGAATGAACACTGCTCTTTTGGTCATTTTGCCCAGGCAGAATTAATGCTACCCAAATTTGGTCAATTTTTTAAGGCATCCTAAGTTTGTTTTCTGGACATGTTTCCTTCATTAAAGTTGTGCCATTATGTGTCTAGTTTCATGTCCAATTGGCCTTGCACCAATTGAACCTACACAACTCAAGTTATAGTTGCCCAAACTTGCTGGACTCACATCTAGACTTGCAGGGTACATTAGACAGCATACCTAACCTCAAATCCAAAGCTACAATTCACTTCAATTCTTCATTATACTTAGCCAAATGGTCACTAATTGACCATTAGAACTCCACTTGACATTACAATACAATAACCCTCAATTCATCACAAACCCTAATTAATCAAAGTCTCAATCTCATGCAACTCCTAAAATCCCCAACTCTAATCCATATATGCACATCAATTGACATCAATACACAAGTTTAATTGTAAGTAAATCATCAAAACCCTCACCCTCTCTTGGCTGCTAAAATTTCATGGGGCAATTTCATGTATCTTTAATTCATTTTTCATCAAATTTTCAACTTAACTCAACTTAAATTCATGCTGAGAAAAGAGTGGAAACAAGAAAATTAGCACTAACCTTGACTTAGTCACTTTCCAAGGCTTCAAAACTTCACTTTCTTCCTTTATTCTTGCTGTCCAAAGCTTGCTCTAGGTGTGAGGATGAGTTTTTGTGAAGGGAAGCTAGGGTTTTGAGGTGGTTTTAGGGGTAGAACACAAGCTTGAAGTGTGCTCCAATGGAGGTTTCTCTCTTCTCTCTTTCTCTTTTTCTCTTTGGTTTGGCTACCCATGGTGAAGATGCAGATTTGTTTGTCAATTTGTCTCATTTATCTCCTTTTTATTAGTTTATTAAGTAGTTGTCTAATGGTGATTGGTGGAGGGCTTTTAATTGCATCATGCATACTCAAGCATGATGCAATTATTAAGCTTTTCTTTTATTTTTCTTTTCTTTCATTTATACTCATTTTTACTTAAATTTTTAGCAATATTTATTAGTATTTTATGTCATATAATTTATTTACTTAAATAGACAAGTTGGTCAAAAATCGTCTCTGAAGGCGAAATGATCAAAATGCCCTTCATTTTGCTTAACGGACTAAAATTGTCTGTACCGATCTAAAAATTTTTCTAAGCATTTTGTTGACATTCTAATACCATCAAAACCTCAATGACTCTTCTCTGGAGTCTGAAAAATTATTTTATGAATTTTCTCCCGAGTTTAGGGCTCCCAATTGCGAGGACCGCTACTTCCCACTAGGTTACCCATCGCTAGGGCACCGCTCATTTAACTTAGTTGTAATTTTATTTCTAAAATTTTTCCTAGATTTTTCTTATTATTAATTGAGTTATTTATGATTCCTCACTCTGGTCAAAATATTTTTCTAGACATTCTAGCTGTCTAGACTGACATCGGTCATCGGAATAGTAAAATGTATGGAATTGCTACAGTTAGGGTTTTACAATTCTTCCCCTCAAAATTTACCCAGTGTAAATAGTCAAGGAGCTACTACTTCCTTATTTCTTCACCTTACTAGAGAAAATAGATCTGCATTAGTATCACCTCAACTCATATGAATGCAATGCATGTTATGCACACTATCCCTTTCCATCTATCTATGCGTAGGAATGCCTAAACCGTGCTCTGATACCAATAAATGTGACATCCCTCACCCAACTACAGTGTAGCCGAGCAAGGCGTGCTACATTCAGTACCGGAGCACCCTATCTTATCTTACTTTATTCATTTAATTTAATATCAATTATTTTTCAATGGAGAAACTAATAGAGTTTTCCCTATTTTATTATCATTTGACGTGTTTTACTATTCACTTGTTTGAAATTTTTAATAATACTTTACAATAAAAATCTCATCATTTCATACATCATCTATATATTTCAATTCCATATCCAAATCTATACAATTTTATTCATATCCATTTCTATACATTCCCATTAATGCTCAACTCATATATGAAAATTTTCAATCTTCATTAATTTATATGATATACAATTTAATCACATATGAATTAACCGATTTATTAATTTACATCACATACCTATTAATTACATTTTCATAATTTACATTACAATGCTATAACTAAGCATTTTATACAACATACAAATTATGACCTATATGGGCCCTATCTATATGTATTGCTGAGGAGGTGACAACCTTGAATACTTCAGACATTTCTGTAGATCAAAACTTCAAAATCTTTGTTTAATATTCACTGGGCTTGTGACACCCCTCACCCGACTACAGTGTAGCCGAGCAAGGCATGCTACATTTGGTGTTGGAGCACCCTATCTTATCTTACTTTATTCCTTTAATCATTTTCAAGTTATTATCTTTTAATATCAATCATTTTTCGATGGAGAAACTAACGGAGTTTCCCCTATTTTATTATCGTTTGACGTGTTACACTATTCACCTGTTTGAAATTTTCAATAATATTTTAAAATAAAAATCGCATCATTTCATGCATCTTCTATATATTTCAATTCCATATTCAAATCTATACAATTTCATTCATATCCATTTCCATACATTCCCATTAATGCTCAACTCATATATGAAAATTTTCAATCTTCATTAATTTACATGATATACAGTTTAATCACATATGAATTAACCGATTTATTAATTTATATCACATACCTATTAATTACATTTTCATAATCTATATTACAATACTATAACTAAGCATTTTATATAACATACAAATTATGACGTATATGGGCCCTATCTACATGCATTGCTGAGGAGGTGACAACCTTGAATACTTTAGACACTTCTACAGATCGGGACTCCAATATCCCAGTCTCATATCCACTGGGCTTTATCTTCGGTACCTGCGTGAAGGAAACAATCCATCGCGCTAAGCATTGCTGCTTAATGGTACAATAATATAACAAAGAAATAATATACAAATTATAGATGAAAATAAAATATGGTTCAGATAATTTAGATCTAATTATGTTTCAATTAGGTTTCTAAATTTAATATCCCCTTTTTTTTTTTCTTAATTTAGTCCTCTTTGGAGGTGCTTAGTTCATAAGGTTACAGTAAGAATATATAATATACTAATATTCTAATAGCATTATTCTTAACTTAATATTATTATGCAAGGTACATTTGTAACTTTTATTTAAATTATATTTCTATTATTAATCTTTTTGTATCATTTAATTCAATACCTTCTAGGTTATCTTAAATCATTTCATAATAATTAAAGTTCCCAGTGCATTCAATAATAGATAATTTTTTTTTAATCATCAGTCCAGTTCATTTCAATTCTTTCTAGCATTTTATTAATCATTTTCTTGATGATTTTGAGTCTCATTTTATTGTAATCATTCTTTATTTTGATATTTAATCTCCTTACTTTCTTTAATAATCAATTCAATTACATTTGTTCTTTTCCATGCCCAAGTAACCTATACAAATTGACTGGACTGGATAAACGGGTAAACTAGCATTGGTTACTAGGTACCTCGGGCCGTTACACCATCGGTCACAATGTGTCTCCCGGTGTGCAGACAAAATGGCTAATAAGCCATAAAAGCAATAAGGCATAAAGCCAAGTATAATATCATAATCAGTATAGCCATAGGCTATCATATCACAGAATAGCATGAAGTTATACGCAGTACTGCTATCAGAACCCTATTGGCATGCCAGTCTATCCAAACTAATCACACTAGGCTTACTAGGGCAATTACACTTTTTAATTATGTAATTCTTTGAAATTTAAATTTTATGGCTACTATTCATTTCATTAGTCAATTAAAATGTTAATATCACCAACATACCACATTTTGCATTCTAAAATTGTCGGCATTAGTTGCCAATTCCATTTCAAAGCTTAGGGTTGGTTATCTAAAATTTTTAGATTTCAAGTACTTCGTTTACTGTTCCATTGGTTAATTGTATAGTAAGAATTTGGCAATATTGTCTTAATGAAAGTTGTTCCTTTATGTGTCTTCTTTAATTTTCTTTCTTAATCACTCCTTTTGGAGTTTTCTAACTCAAGATATGTCACTTTGAGCAAGGCTAGCCAGATTGATATCTACCCAGAAATTCTGGGCAGAATACCATTCTGCTAGATTTGGTAGTTCAATTTTGGCCAATAATTTCATTTGGTTAAGTCCAAAATTAGAGTTTGTGTTCAACATAAAAGTTGTTCCAAATTGTCTCAGATTTCCATTGATATAAATTGCATATCAATTGGACCTTTCTACACTGAGTTATGACCAAATGAATGAACACTGTTCATTTGGTCATTTTGCCCATGCAGAATTGGTGCTACCCGGATTTGGTCAATTTTTTTAGCATCCTAAGTTTGTTTTCTGGACAGGTTTCCTTCATTAAAGTTGTGCCATTATGTGTCTAATTTCATGTCCAATTGGTCTTGCACCAATTGAACTTACACAACTCAAGTTAAAGCTGTCCAAACTTGCTGGACTCACATCCAAACCTGCAGGGCATATTGGACAGCATGCCTAACCTCCATTCCCTTGGCACCATTCACTCAATTTCCAACTCAAACATGACCAAATGGTCACTAATTGACCATTACAACTTCTTTTCATCAATACATAAACAAAATCTCAAATTTGTTCCCAAACCCTAACTCTACCATTTCAATTCATGCATTAACTAATATTTCATTATCCTAATCATGAAACTAGTGTTAAGGGCATCTATGAAGCCATTTTTAATTCAAAGGAATTCATCAAACCCTAACCCATCAATGGTTGCCAAAATCATGGGATATATATATATATATACACATAATTTTCATTTCTTTTTTTTACGAATTCAACTTAAATCATGTTTTTAAATAAGAAATTAAAAAGAAAGATGAAATATTAGGCACTAACCTTGTTTGATGGAATTCCCAACTTGATAAACTTTCAAGTCTCCTCTTCTTTTTGCTGCCTAGGGGTTAATCAAAGTGCAAGGATCAAATTTAATGAAGGAATCAAGTGGTTTCATGGTGATTTTAAGTGAAAAATGTAGCTTGGAGGATGAAGATCAATGGAGGAAGAGAGAGAGATATGGGCTGCCAAAGAAGAAAGGTGAAGTGCAGAATTCGTTTTGCATTTTTCTTATTTTATCTCTTTTTAATTTGGTTTTTAGTGGCTTGTTGCAAGGTGATTGGGTGGAAGTAATTTGATGACATCATGTGATGTCAAAATTCAAATTTTCATCCATTTTCTTTTCTTTTCTTTTTTACTCATTTCAATTCAATTTTTAACAAAATTGATTCACATTTTATGTCATAATAATTATTTAATTAACTGGACAAGTCGGTCAAAAATTATCTCCGAAGACGAAATGACCAAAATGCCCTCCGTTTGGCTTATTGAGCCAAAATCGTCTGTACCGATCGAAAAATTTTTCTAAGCTTTTTCTTGGCATTCTAATGTCATAGAAACCTCAATGACTCTTCTCTAGAGTCTCAAAAATTATTTTATGAATTTTCTCTTGGGTTTAGGGCTTCTAGCTGCGAAGACCGCAACTTCCCACTGGGTTACCCATCGCTAAGGCACTGGCTCATTTAACTTGGTTGTATTTTTCTTCTAAAATTTTTCCTAAATTTTTCCTTACCATTATTTGGGTTATTTACGACTCCACATGTCACACCTTACCCTTCTGTAAGGCATAACATGATCCCGTAGACTACCTAATGAACTACCGAACTTCACCTACCGATAGCTCATTAAGCACCCTACAAGGGATTTTAAAACTATTTTCTTACATTTTGGAAGTGGTGAGCATTTTGGCAGGAATTAAAATCATTTATTCAAAGCTTAAATACTAGTAAAAATTTTTTCCTTTTTTTTTTCTTTACAAATTTTATAAAAATTTTGGCAGAGCGCCGTCTGTATTTTGAGAAAACAGTTCTTTAAAAACCTGTAAAAAGCACTTCTAATAAATTTTTTATAACTCCCAACCTCCAAATATTCTCAAGTCAACACATCTCAAATCAATTCCATAATTTAATCCAAAATTTGTCATCTCAAAATTCTCAAAACAAACTATTTCATATCATTCCATCGATATTGTATGCACAAATTAAATTTACAGATATACAATCCAAAAATAAAATTATTACAATTTATACAACTGCTCACTTTACATTAATACATACAACATCACAATATTTACATCAAAATAACTACAAGGGTATAAAACAATACCCGTACAAAAAGATCAATGGAATCTTCAATATTGATAGCAGCTCACTCTGCTGCTTTCTCTTTGCTCTTATCTGCGACAACAAAACAAGCTATCGCTGAGTATAAAAATACTCAGTGGTGCACAATAAAAATTTTAAATACAATACATAAATCATTCATTGCCAAAACACAATTCAAATATTTCTCAATCACATTTCACAAATTATCAAAACTAATAATAACACAATTTAGTCAAATAATTTAAGAACACAGTGTTGCCAATTCATACACAACTTAAGCCATGACACAAAATTTCCGATCAATGTAGCGTTGTACACCACGACAAAGCAATCTACAACCCCACTAATCGAAATCAATGAGGGAGGTGGCTAGCTAGCTAATGAGTACTCATCCGATCTATAACCTCAACTGGTAAACCAGAGAGGGAGGAAAGATAACCGATCTCACCCCATAAATGGAGAAGGAATAATAAGATACTGTCATGCTAAGTGTGAATCAAAAATCAATTTCAAACATTTTATTCAAATGATTCGTGAGAAATCCAATAAATTTCCAAAGTCATAATTTCATTAACAAGATGGCAACACAATTCATAATTAACTTAAAATTTTCATAAATCACTCTAAATCAATTTTTCAATGATAAAAGGCTCAAATAAGGTTTATTGTGCACAAACCTACGTGGGTCGCCTCTAGGCCTTGACTCAGTCTCTCAGACCTTCCAAGTTTTTTTCAGCTGAAACACACAGTTTCACAGTGTTTCAGTACCATAACTTAGCATAAATCTAAAAATAAATTTAACTTCACTTTTACCTAGCTCTAATGTGCTAAACTCGACGTTCTTGAAATTTTTGTGTTTCGGGTTACTATTCACTATACTATTCAAGTCAAATTGTTGACTTTCTAAGGTTTAATGGGTATGGGAATTCCAACTTCACCCACATACCACATTTTGGTCACCAAACTTGTTGGTTTTGGTCATTTTCTCAAAACTTAGGTCTTTTAGGCAAAATTACCAAATTTTCAGTTTTGGTGTCTAAGGTTGCATTGTTCCATTGGTCACTTTTCTATTGGAATTTGGTAAAACTTCCTTCATAGAAAATGTTCCCTATTGTCTTAAGTTTATTATTCTTTTTGAATTACTCCAATTGGAGTTTTTTAGCTCAAGTTATATCCAAATTACGGTTACTGTTCATGCTGCAGATTTTAGTTCTGGCAGCTTATTGATCCAACTTCGTTCAGCAATTTGATCAAGTTAAGTCCATAATTTGGTCTAATTTTCTTCATATGAAATGTTCTACTATGCCTTAGGTTTCCATCGGTTCAAGAATCACATAAATTGGAGTTTTCTAGGGAGAGTTATAGCCATTAAAACTTTATTGTTCATATGGTAAATCTGCAGTTCTGTAGATTCAGTGATTCAATTTTGCTCAGTAATTTGATTGGGTTAATGGCATAATTTGAGTTTGTATTCTTCATAAAAGTTTTAGTTCTATATCTCATCTAACCACTGGTAAAATTTCAGGTCATTTTAACTTGCCTAGCTCGAGTTATGACCAAATGAACAAACACTGTTCATTTGGTCAGTTTGTACAAGGCAGCCTGCAATTTTCCAACTTTGGTCAATTTGTTAGGTTTTAGTCACTTTTTGGGCATGCTTCCTAAATGAAAATTGTGTCATTTAGTGCCTATTTTCATTCCCAATTGGTCTCATACCAATTGGACTTGTAAAATTTCATTTTTGGTCCCTCAAAGTTGACTTGGTCATGTTGCAACAGCATGACCACACTCCCTCCGAATTTGACTTTAATTCCAACACTTCTGACACACTTAATTAGGTCACAAATGACCATTTCTCACTTCACATTAGGTCAAAGACACCATTTATAAGTTTCTCATATTTTTGGTCTCTAAACCCTAATGTCCAAAACCCTAAGTTTGTCCAATCTTCACAATTCATATAATCTAAATATACAATTCACATATATAACATCTATTCACTAAGATTTCATGTTTAACCTAACTAAATACCATCAAAACCTTAGGGTTCCATGGTTGCCACATTCTCTCTTCCCTTATTTATGCATGGTTTCCTTTATTTCTAATGCAATTTCATCACACATAAACTTAAATTCATGAATTCAATAAGAATCTAAACTTGAAATTGCACATACCTCAATTTGTAGATTTCCTAATTCTTCAATTCTCCAAGTTTTCTTTTCCTTCTTGCTCCCAAAGTGTTTATCTAGGTCTAAGGGTAAGATTTACTTAAGGACTTTAGGGGAATTTATGGTTAAATTGGGGTGTATGAAGCTTAAATTGGGAGCTTCAATGGAGTTTGAGAGAGATAGCTAAAGGAGAGAGAAGTGGGCGGCTTGATTGGGGTAAGGAAGACAATGATTTTTATTTTTCTTTTCTTTTCTTTTATTTACTTATGGAAGACCCAAAAATTCCAATTAAGTAAATATATTAAGTATCAATTTTATGGCATCATGCATGAGGTCATGCATGATGTCATCACCTTTTAACTTTTCCATTTTCTTTTTTATTTATTTATTTTTCTATTAGTTCTTTAATATAATTCTTGATTTTGAAATTTTCTTTTATCCGATTTTATTTGACAGTTAGGTCAGGAGTCAGCTCTCGGGGTCAATTGACCAAATTGCCCCTCGCCGGTTCATCCCAGTTTGCAAATAATTTAGTATTTCTTCCGGCTCCCTGACCTAATTATTTGACTAGCTTAACAGTACTTTTTCGTGATTTTCTTTTTTCCACTGTGTTCGTAATGGTCCTAAGGACTGGAGCGTCACATTTTACGATTCAAAATTTGAGTTTAAAATGGCTTCGCAGTCATTCCCGAGACGGTCACCCATCGCTGTGACTCTCGGCTCGTTTAACTTCTTATGTTCTGTTTTTCTTATTTATACTTAACTAATTGGCAATTACTAATTATTTGTATTTATGGCTTCTCTAGTTTTCTTAAGTGTGGTTCTAATCCCCTTAATTGTCCATACCAACACCGGTCACCGGAACAGTGAAATATACCTGACTATACAAATAGGGGTGTTACAATTCTCCCCCCCCCCCCCCCTTAAATAAATTTCGTCTCGAAATTTTACCTGGTATTAATCTCTGAACAGCTGTGGGTGTTGTCTCCTCATGTCCTCCTCTCGTTCCCAAATAGCCTCCTGGCCCGAATGATGGTTCCACAGCACTTTTACCAATGGTATCTGCTTGTTCCGTAGCTGCTTCACCTCATAAGCCATAATCTTTATGGGTTCTTCTTTATATGTGAGGTCTGGATTCACTTCAATTTCTTCTACTGGTAGTACATGAGATGTGTCTGATCGATACCTCCTCAACATAGACACATGGAAGACATTATGTATCTTCTCCAACTCTGGAGGTAGTGCCAACCGATATGCCAAATGACCCACTCTTTCCAAAACCTCATATGGCCCAATGAAACGAGGACTCAGTTTCCCCTTTCTGCCGAATCTCATAATTCTCTTCCAAGGAGAAACCTTGAGGAAAACTTTCTCACCCACTGCATACTCAATATCCCTTCTCTTTAGATCAATGTAGGACTTCTAACGGTCTGATGCAGTCTTAAGTCGATTTCTAATCACTCTGATTTTCTCTTTAGTCTGTTGAACAATTTCGGGTCCAATCATCTTTCTTTCACCCATGTCATCCCAACACAACGGGGTTTTGCATTTTCTGCCATACAAAGCTTCATATGGAGGCATCCCAATGATTGGTAGCTGTTGTTGTAAGCAAACTCAATCAAAGGCAAGTGTGTAACCCAACTGCCCTCAAACTCAATCACACAAGCCCGTAGCATATCCTCCAAGATCTGAATTACCCTCTCGCATCGCCATCCATGCTGTGGGTGGAATGCAGTACTGAAGTTCAATCTAGTTCCTAGGGCTCTTTAAAGACTACCCCAGAATCTAGAAGTAAACCTAGGATCTCTGTCTGATATAATGGATACTGGCACTCCATGAAGTCTCACAATCTCATCGATGTACAACCTGGTCAATCTGTCTAAACTGTAGTCGATTTGGACTGGCAGAAAATGAGTAGACTTAGTCAGTCCGTCAACAATGACCCATACTGCATCATGACTCTTCTGTGTCTTTGGAAGTCCCATCACAAAATCCATCGTTATTCTTTCCCATTTCCATTCTGGCACTGGTAGTGGATGTAACAACCCAGTTGGTACTTGGTGTTCTGCTTTCACTTGCTGACAAGTTAGGCATTTGGAAACAAACTCTGCCATATCTCTTTTCATACCCATCCACCAGTAATGCTCCTTTAGCCCTTTATAAATTTTTGTACCACCAGGGTGCATGGCAAAAGGAGACTCATGTGCTTCCTTAAAAATGATCTGCCTCAAATCGACATTATTAGGAACACATATTCTGCCCTGGTGTAGCAATAGACCATCATCTCTGATTGAGAATTCTGGTTTCTTGCCCTGCCTGGCTTCTTCCAACATCTTTTGATACCTTTCATCATTCTGAGCAGCCATACTGATATGATCAATCAACACTGGCTGTACATGCCATGCAACTGCTGTCTGCCCATCATCATTAATCTCTAAGCTGGCATGCAATGATCTTAACTCATGTACCAAAGACAAAGGAGTAACTCATAGACTTGCCATAGTCTTGCAACTTAAGGCGTCAGCCACAACATTAGCTTTCCCTAGCTGATAGTCTATCAGAAAATCATAGTCTTTTATCAACTCTAACCATCTCCTCTGTCTCAAATTCAACTCTTTCTAGGTGCCCAAATACTTCAAACTCTTATGATCTATGTAGATGTAACACTTTTCCCCATACAAATAGTGTCTCCAGATCTTAAGAGCAAACACAATGGCTGCAAGCTCTAAATCATGTGTCGGATAATTCCTCTCATGCGGTTTCAGCTGGCGTGA
This sequence comes from Hevea brasiliensis, assembly GCF_030052815.1. Classification (NCBI taxonomy): domain Eukaryota; kingdom Viridiplantae; phylum Streptophyta; class Magnoliopsida; order Malpighiales; family Euphorbiaceae; genus Hevea; species Hevea brasiliensis. Next base: position 86,834,036 of record NC_079496.1, on the reverse strand, counting down.
TGCATAGGCAATGACATTCCGATCTTGCATCAACACACAACCTAGCCCATTATGAGAAGCATCGCTGTAAACTGTATATTCTTTACCCAGTGTAGGTAAAGTCGATCGAGCCTACCAAACATCTCTTCAATTCATCAAAAATCTGCTGGCATTTATCCGTCCACTGAAATTTCACATCCTTTCTAAGCAGCTTGGTTAATGGAGATGCCAACATGGAGAATCCCTTCACAAATCGACGGTAGTATCCAGCTAAACCCAGAAAACTGCGAATCTCTATGATATTTCTGGGTGGCTTCCAATTAAGGATAGCTTTAATTTTACTTGGATATACCTTAATGCCCTCTTCTGATACTACATGCCCCAAGAAAGATATTTCCTTCAGCCAAAATTCACACTTCGACAATTTGGCATATAGCTGTTTCTCCCTCAAAATCTGTAATACAATCCGCAGATGTCTATCATGCTCTTCTGCATTCCTCGAATAGACCAATATATCATCTATGAATACCACAACAAACTGGTCGAGGCATGGTCTGAAGATAGTGTTCATCAGATCCATAAAAGCAGCCAGAGCATTAGTTAACCCGAATGGCATAACCAAGAACTCATAAAGGCCATAGTGGGTTCTGAAGGCAGTTTTAGAAATACTCTGCTCTTGTACTTTCAACTGATAATAACCTGATCTCAGGTCAATTTTGGAGAACACAGCTGCACCCCTCAACTGATCAAACAAGTCATCAATACGGGGCAATGGATATCTATTCTTTATTGTCACCTTATTCAACTGCCGATAGTCAATGCATAACTGGAGAGTGCCATCCTTCTTCTTAACAAACAACATTGGTGCTCCCCAAGGTGACACACTAGGGCGAATAAAGCCCTTGTCAAGCAACTCTTGCAACTGCACTTTCAATTCTTTTAGTTTTATTGGTGCCATTCTGTATGGTGTTATGGAGATTGGGTCCACCAGGCATAACATCAATCTCAAACTGCACCTCTCTTTCTAGAGGTAATCCTGGTAATTCATCAGGAAATACATCCGGAAAGTCACATACCGTAGGGATGTCCCTCAATGCTGGACTATCCACTTGGGTGTCTATCACATGTGCCAAGTACGCCTCACACCCTTTCCTAATCATTTTTCTGGCCAGTGCAGCTGAAATAATGTTTAAAGGTAATAACTGCCTCTCCCCATGTATTACTACATCACCATACTGAGGAAGACCAAAAGTGACTATCTTCAGTCTACAGTCAATCATCGCATGATGCCTGGCTAACCAATCCATGCCCAAGATAATGTCATAATCTCTTAAGGGCATTTCAAACAAATCAGACAGAAAAGTGTGTCCTTTGATCACTAAAGGACAGTCCCTATATAGTCTATTTACCCTAACCTCCTGGCCTAATGGACTAGTTACTAGCACATCATAATCCATTGGTACACACTGGATAGTAGTAGAACACATCACACTAGCACTGACATACGAATGTGTGGAGCCAGGATCAAATAACACATGTACATCTTGGTCAAGGATGGAGAAAATACCAGCTTCCTCCCTCTGACGCATGGTATATACTCTGACTGGTGCGCCACTGGATACTGGCTAGTTAACAGTGCTTTGACTCCCAGGAGTGTTACCAGGACCCCTACCTCTGCCTCTACCTCTAGCAGCTGATTGTGAACCTCTAGGTGCAGAGACTTGGGTTGATCCTTCAGATGTAGCAGAAGGTCTAGACCGGCGCGGACTAGTACTATCCTTAGCAAAATGTCCGCTTCCTCCACAGTTAAAACATGCACCAGTGGCCTTGAAACAAGCCCCACCATGTGTTCTACCACAAGTTTCACACTGTCATACCGATAGAGCTCCTCGGGGTGCTTGCTGGATCTGCTGACCAGACCAGGGTGGTCTTTGGCCAGAGAATCTACCTCTGTTAGATCTGCGAGAGCTAGATCCTCCAGACTGTTTTCCTCTTTCCTGAACCACTCTCAGGTGCTTGTCCAGTAGTCTTTTCAGTTTTCTCTTTCTCTTGTGTATCCTTTTTCACTGCCCCTTCTGATTCTATCCTTTCTAGTTCCAGGGCTTGCGAAATCAACTCAGAGAAATTCTGATGTCTGAATCCCACAACTTGCATTCTCAGATTCGGCCTTAACCCAGCCTCAAACCTCTTACATCTATCTATGGGGGTGGAGACTAAACTTTCAGCGTAGTGGCTCAGTCGAGAGAAGTCTCTCTCATATTCTGCTATGGTTCTGTCCCCTTGTTTCAAACTCAGGAATTCTTGTAACTTCATATCCACATATGCATCGGGGAACCACTTCTGTCGAAACTCTCTCAAAAAGTCTGACCAGGTCAACACAGGTGGCTCGACTAGGCTATGGGGGATGGTCTTCCACCATTCATATGCATCCCCTTAGAGAAGAGATACTGAATATTCAAATTTTAATTCTTCAGTACACTGCAGCTTTCTGAAAACCCGTTCCATTCTTTCCAACCACTGTTCTGCCTCCCCCTTAAACTCGGTGGCCCCAAATTTCATCAATTTCTCATATTGTCAAGCCGAGGGCTGTGGTTGTGCTATAGGTGCTTGCATCTGGGCTTGGGGTGGCACATTTCCCGCTATTTACTAGAAAAATGCAGCCATCTGCTGTGCAAACTGGGCAGGGAACTGCGGTACTGGAGTAGGAGCTGGAGTGGCTGACCCACTCACGTTCTGGAGTGCTAGGGCTTCCTCTTGAACCTCAGACTCAACAGATTGTTCCATGGAATGATCTCCTTCTTCCATTCCGTTTTTCCAAAATTTCTACTTCCTGAGATCAAACACAAGGAGGTTGACCTCCGTTAGTGCATATTCATAATGTAAATATTTCATATGTATCAATTAAAGACACTTGAGCAGTTGTACTTATCAAAGAAATATTCACATACATAGTCAAAATTTATTACAAAACCATGCTCTGATACCACTAAAACATGTCACACATTACCCCTCTGTAAGGCATAACATGATCCCGTAGACTACCTAATGAACTACCGAACTTCACCTATCAATAGCTCATTAAGCACCCTACAAGGGATTTTAAAACTATTTTCTTACATTTTGGAAGTGGTGAGCATTTTGGTAGGAATTAAAATCATTTATTCAAAGCTTAAATACTAGTAAAAATTTTGTCCATTTTTTTTTCTCCGCAAATTTTATAAAAATTTTGGCAGAGCATCGTCTGTATTTTGAGAAAACAGTTCTTCAAAAACCTGTAAAAAGCACTTCTAATAAATTTTTCATAACTCCCAACCTCTAAATATTCTTAAGTCAACACATCTCAAATCAATTCCATAATTTAGTCCAAAATTTGTCATCTTAAAATTCTCAAAACAAACTATTTCATATCATTCCATCAATATTGTATGCACAAATTAAATTTACAGATATACAATCCAAAAATAAAATTATTACAATTTCTTATACAACTGCTCACTTTACATTGATACATACAACATCACAATATTTACATCAAAATAACTACAAGGGTATAAAATAATACCCGTACAAAAAGATCAATGGAATCTTTAATATTGATAGCAGCTCACTCTACTGCTTTCTCCTTGCTCTTATCTGCGATAGCAAAACAAGCTATCGCTGAGTATAAAAATACTCAGTGGTGCACAATAAAAATTTTAAATACAATACATAAATCATTCATTGCCAAAACACAATTTAAATATTTCTCAATCACATTTCACAAATTATCAAAACTCATAATAACACAATTTAGTCAAATAATTTAAGAACACAGTGTTGCCAATTCATACACAACTTAAGCCATGACACAAAATTTCCGATCAATGCCGCGTTGTACACCACGACAAAGCAATCTACAACTCCACTAATCGAAATCAATGAGGGAGGTGGCTAGCTAGCTAATGAGTACTCATCCGATCTATAACCTCAACTGGTAAACCAGAGAGGGAGGAAAGATAACCGATCTCACCCCATAAATGGAGGAGGAATAATAAGATATTGTCATACTAAGTGTGAATCAAAAATCAATTTCAAACATTTTATTCAAATGATTCGTGAGAAATCCAATAAATTTCCAAAGTCATAATTTCATTCATAAGATGGCAACACAATTCATAATTAACTTCAAATTTTCATAAATCACACTAAATCAATTTTTCAATGACAAAAGGCTCAAATAAGGTTTATTGTGCACAAACTTGACGTGAGTCGCCTCTAGGCCTTGACTCAGTCTCTCGGACCTTCCATGTCTTTTTCAGCTGAAACACACAGTTTCATAGTGTTTCAGTACCATAACTTAGCATAAATCCAAAAATAAATTTAACTTCACTTTTACCTAGCTCTAATGTGCTAAACTCGACGTTCTTAAAATTTTTGTGTTCCGGGTTACTATTCACTACACTATTCAAGTCAAATTGTTGACTTTCTAAGGTTTAATAGGTATGGGAATTCCAACTTCACCCACATACCACATTTTGGTCACCAAACTTGTTGGTTTTGGTCATTTTCTCAAAACGTAGGTCTTTTATGCAAAATTGCCAAATTTTCAGTTTTGGTGTCTAAGGTTGCACTGTTCCATTGGTCACTTTTCTGTTGGAATATGGCAAAACTTCCTTCATAGAAAATGTTCCCTATTGTCTTAAGTTTATTCTCCTTTTTGAATCACTCCCATTGGAGTTTTGTAGCTCAAGTTATATCCAAATAATGGTTACTGTTCATGCTGCAGATTTTAGTTCTGGCAGCTTATTGATCCAACTTCGTTCAGCAATTTGATCAAGTGAAGTCCATAATTTGGTCTAATTTTCTTCATATGAAATGTTCTACTATACCTTAGGTTTCCATCGGTTCAAGAATCACCTAAATCAGAGTTTTCTAGAGAGAGTTATAGCCATTGAAACTTTACTATTCATATAGTAAATCTGCAGTTCCGCAGATTCAGTGATTCAACTTTGCTCAGTAATTTGATTGGGTTAATGGCACAATTTGGGCTTGTGTTCTTCATGAAAGTTTTAGGTCTATATCTCATCTAACCACTGGTAAAAGTTCAGGTCATTTTAACTTGCCTAGCTCGATTTATGACCAAATGAACAAATACTATTCATTTGGTCAGTTTGTACAGGGCAGCCTGCAATTTTCAAATTTTGGTCAATTTGTTCACTAGGTTTTAGTCACTTTTTGGGCATGCTTCCTGAATGAAAATTGTGTCATTTAGTGCCTATTTTCATTCCCAATTGGTCTCATACCAATTGGACTTGTAAAATTTCATTTTTAGTCCCTCAAAGTTGACTTGGTCATGCTGCAGCAGCATGGCCACACTCCCTCCGAATTTGACTTTAATTCCAATGCTTCTAACACACTTAATTAGGTCACAAATGACCATTTCTCACTTCACATTAGGTCAAAGACACCATTTACAAGTTTCTCACATTTTTGGTCTCTAAACCCTAATGTCAAAAACCCTAAGTTTGTCCATTCTTCACAATTCATGTAATCTAAATATACAATTCACATATATAACATCTACTCACCAAGATTTCATGTTTAATCTAACTAAATACCATCAAAACCTTAGGGTTCCATGGTTGCCACATTCTCTCTTTCCTTATTTAAGCATGGTTTCCTTTATTTCTAATGCAATTTCATCACACATAAACTTAAATTCATGAATTCAATAAGAATCTAAACTTTAAATTGCACTTACCTCAATTTGTAGATTTCCTAATTCTTCAATTCTCCAAGTTTTCTTTTCTTTCTTGCTCCCAAAGTGTTTATCTAGGTCTAGGGGTAAGATTTACTTAAGGACTTTAGGGGAATTCATGGTTAAATTGGGGTGTATGAAGCTTAAATTGGGAGCTTCAATGGAGTTTGAGAGAGAGAGCTAAGGGAGAGAGAAGTGCGCGGCTTGATTGGGGTAAGGAAGACAATGATTTTTGTTTTTCTTTTCTTTTCTTTTATTTACTTATGGAAGACCCAAAAATTCCAATTAAGTAAATATATTAAGTATCATTTTTATGGCATCATGCATGAGGTCATGCATGAGGTCATGCATGATGTCATCACCTTTTGACTTTTTCATTTTCTTTTTTTTTCTATTTATTTTTCTATTAGTTCTTTAATTTAATTCTCGATTCTGAAATTTTATTTTCTCCTCTTTTATTTGACAGTTAGGTCAGGAGTCAGCTCTCAGGGTCAATTGACCAAATTGCCCCTCGCCGGTTCATCCCAGTTTGCAAATAATTTAGTATTTCTTCCGGCTCCCTGACCTAATTATTTGACTGGCTTAACAGTTCTTTTTTGTGATTTTCTTTTTTCCACTGTGTTCATAATGGTCCTAAGGATCGCAGCGTCACATTTTACGGTTCGAAATTTGAGTTTAAAATAGCTTCGCAGTCATTCCCGAGACGGTCACCCATCATTGTGACTCTCGGCTCGTTTAACTTCTTATGTTCTGTTTTTCTTATTTATACTTAACTAATTGGCAACTACTAATTGTTCGTATTTATGACTTTTCTAGTTGTCTTAAGTGTGGTTCTAATCCCCTTAATTTTCCAGACCGACACCGGTCACCGGAACAATGAAATATACCATGCTATACAAATAGGTGTGTTACACCTCACTCTAGTTTACATATAGATCCAGTCATTCTAGCTATCCGGACAGACATTGGTCACCAGAGCAGTTGAATGCACGGACTAGCTAAAGTGAGGGTGTTACAATTCTTCCCCTCTAACAAAAATTTTATCCTCAAAATTTACCAGGTGTAAAGAGTGAGGAGCTGCTACTTCCTTATTTCTTCACCTTACAAGAGAAAATGGATCTACATTAGTGTCAACTCTACTCATATGAATGCAATGCATGTTATGCACACTATCCCTTTTCATCTATCTATGCCTAGGAACGCCTAAACCGTGCTCTAATACCACTAAATATGACACCCCTCACCCGACTACAATGTAGCCGAGCAAGGCGTGCTACATTCGGTGCTGGAGCACCCTATCTTATCTTACTTTATTCCTTTAATCATTTTCAAGTTATTATCTGTTAATATCAATCATTTTTCGACGGAGAAACTAATGGAGTTTCTCCTATTTTATTATAGTTTGACGTGTTTTACTATTCACTTGTTTGAAAATTTCAATAATATTTTAAAATAAAAATCTCATCATTGCATGCATCATCTATATATTTCAATTCCGTATTCAAATCCATACAATTTCATTCATATCCATTTCCATACATTTCCATTCATGCTCAACTTATATATGAAAATTTTCAATCTTCATTAATTTACATGATATACAATTTAATCACATATGAACTAACTGATTTATTACTTCATATCATACGCCTATTAATTATATTTTCATAGTCTATATTACAATACTATAACTAAGCATTTTATATAACATATAAATTATGACCTATATGGGCCCTATCTACATACATTGCTGAGGAGGTGACAACCTTGAATACTTCAGATACTTCTGCAGATCAGGACTCCAAGATCCCAGTCTCATATCCACTGGGCTTTATCTTCAGTACCTGCGTGAAGGAAACAATCCATCGCACTAAGCATTGCTGCTTAGTAGTGCAATAATATAACAAAGAAATGATATACAAATTATAGATGGAAATAAAATATGGTTCAGATAATTTAGATCTAATTATACTTCAATAAGGTTTCTAAAATTTAATATCCTCTTTTTTTTTTCTTAATTTAGTCCTCTTTGGAGGTGCTTAGTTCATAAGGTTACAGTAAGAATATACAATATATTAATATTCTAATAACATTATTCTTAACTTAATATTATTATGCAAGGTACATTTGTAACTTTTATTTAAATTATATTTCTATTATTAATCTTGTTGCATCATTTAATTCAATACCTTCTAGGTTATCTTAAATTATTTCATAATAATTAAAGTTCCCAGTGCATTCAATAATAGATAACTTTTTTTTTTTATCATCAGTCCAATTCATTTCAATTCTTTCTAGCATTTTATTAATCGTTTTTTTTATGATTTTGAGCCTCATTTTATTGTAATCATTCTTTATTTTGATATTTAATCTCCTTACTTCCTTTAATAATCAATTCAATTACATTTATACTTTTCCATGCCTAAGTAACCTATACAAATCGACCAGACTGGATAAATGGGTAAATCGAGACGTCACACCATCGGTCACAATGTGTCTCCCAGTGTGCAGACATAATGGCTAATAAGCCATAAAAGTAATAAGGCATAAAGCCAAGTATAACATCATAATCAGTATAGCCATAGGCTATCATATCACAGAATGGCATAAAGCCATACGCAGAACTGCTATCAGAACCCTATTGGCATACCAACCTATCCAAACCAATCACTCTAGGCTTACTAGGGCAATTACACTTTTTAATTATATAATTCTTTGAAATTGAAATTTTATGGCTACTATTCATTTTATTAGTCAACTAAAATATTGAGTTTTTCATAGGAAATAGATATATTGGTTCTAATATCACCAACATATCACATTTTGCATTTTAAAATTGTTGGCATTGGTTGCCAATTCCATTTCAAAGCTTAGGGTTGGTTATTTAAAATTTTCAGATTTCAAGTACTTCATTTACTGTTTCATTGGTTAATTGTACAGTAAGAATTTGGCAATATTGTCTTCATGAAACTTGTTCCTTTATGTGTCTCCTTTAATTTCCTTTTTGAATCACTTCATTTGGAGTTTTCTAGCTCAAGATATACCACTTTGAGTAAGACTGGCCGGATTGGTATCTACCCAGAAATTCTAGGCAGAATACCATTCTGCAAGATTTGGTAGTTCAATTTTGGCCAATAATTTCATTTGGTTAAGTCCAAAATTAGAGTTTGTGTTTGACATAAAAGTTGTTCTAAATTGTCTCAGCTTTCCATTGATATAAATTTCATATCAATTGGACCTTTCTACACTGAGTTATGACCAAATGAATGAACACTGTTCATTTGGTCATTTTGCCCAGGCAGAATTTGTGCTACCTGGATTTGGTCAATTTTTAGGGCATCCTAAGTTTATTTTTTGGACAGCTTTCCTTCATCAAAATTGTGCCATTATGTGTCTAATTTTAGGTCCAATTAGCCTTGCACCAATTGAACTTACACAACTCAAGTTAAAGCTGTCCAAACTTACTGGACTCATATCTAAACCTGCAGGGCATATTGGACAGCATGCCTAACCTCCATTCCCTTATCACCATTCGCTTAATTTCCTACTCAAACATGACCAAATGGTCACTAATTGACCATTACAACTTCTTTTCATTAATACATAAATAAAATCTCAAATTGGTGCCTAAACCCTAACTCTACCATTTCAATTCATGCATTAACTTACATTTCATTATCCTAATCATGAAAATAGTGTTAAGGGCAGCTATGAAGCCATTTTCAATTCAAAGGAATTCATCAAACCCTAACCCATCTATGGATGCCGACATCATGGGATATACATATATATATATATATAATTTTCATTTCTTTTTTTACTAATTCAACTTAAATCATGTTTTTAAACAAGAAATTAAAAAGAAAGATGAAATATTAGGCACTAACCTTGTTTGATGGAATTCCTAACTTGATAAACTTTCAAGTCTCCTCTTCTTTTTGCTGCCTAGGGGTTAATCAAAGTGCAGGGATCAAATTTAATGAAGGAATCAAGTGGTTTATATATATATATATATATATATATATATATATATATATATATATATATATAATTTTCATTTCTTTTTTTACTAATTCAATTTAAATCATGTTTTTAAACAAGAAATTAAAAAGAAAGATGAAATATTAGGCACTAACCTTGTTTGATGGAATTCCTAACTTGATAAACTTTCAAGTCTCCTCTTCTTTTTGCTGCCTAGGGGTTAATCAAAGTGCAGGGATCAAATTTAATGAAGGAATCAAGTGGTTTCATGGTGATTTTAAATGAAAAATAGAGCTTGGAGGATGAAGATCAATGGAGGAAGAGAGAGAGAGAGATATGGGCTGCCAAAGAAGAAAGGTGAAGTGCAGAATTCGTTTTCCATTTTCCTTATTTTATCTCTTTTTAATTTGGTTTTTAGTGGCTTGTTGCAAGGTGATTGGGTGGAAGTGGTTTGATAACATCATGTGATGTCAAAATTCAAATTTTTATCCATTTTATTTTATTTTATTTTCTTTTCTACTCATTTTCAATTCAATTTTTAACAATATTTATTCACATTTTATGTCATAATAATTATTTATTTAACTAGACAATTCGGTCAAAAATCATATCCGAAGATGAAATGACCAAAATGCCCTCCATTTGGCTTATCAAGCTAAAATCGTCTGTACCAATCGAAAAAAAATTTATGCCTTTTCTTGGCATTCTAATGCCATAGAAACCTCAATGACTCTTCTCTGGAGTCTTAAAAATTATTTTATGAATTTTCTCTCGGGTTTAGGGCTTCTAGCTATAAAGACCGCAACTTCCCACTGGGTTACCCATCGCCAAGGCACTGGCTCATTTAACTTGGTTGTATTTTATTTCTAAAATTTTCCCTAAATTTTTCCTTACCATTATTTGGGTTATTTATGACTCCTCACTCTAGTTTACATATAATTCTAGTCATTCTATTTGTCCGGACAGACATTGGTCACCACAGCAGTCGAATGCATAGACTATTCACCTGTTTGAAATTTTCAATAATATTTTAAAATAAAAATCTCATCATTTCATGCATCATCTATATATTTCTATTCCGTATTCAAATCTATATAATTTCATTCATATCCATTTTCATACATTCCCATTCATGCTCAACTCATATATGAAAATTTTCAATCTTCATTAATTTACATGATATATAATTTAATCACATATGAATTAACCGATTTATTAATTTATATCACATAACTATTAATTACATTTTCATAATTTACATTACAATACTATAACTAAGCATTTTATACAACATACAAATTATGACCTATATGGGCCCTATCTACATGCATTGCTGAGGAGGTGACAACCTTGAATACTTCAGACACTTCTGCAGATCAGAACTTCAAAATCTCTGTTTAATATTCACTGGGCTTTACCTTCAGTACCTGTGAGAGGAAACAAATCCACCGCGCTAAGCATTGCTGCTCAGCGGTGCAATAATATAACATGAAAATAATATACAATAAAAAAAATGGATCAAAATTTGGATACTCTGGAATTTAATTTAATTTCATATAATACTTCTACTATTAACTATCCTTTGTTCTAATTTATTCTTCTTCAGAAGCGCTCAATTCTTTTATAATAATTAAATTTTAATATCGTTCCAATTTATTTCAATTCTTTCTGCTAAATAACTAATCTAATTTATTTTAAATATTCTTACTAATTTATTTAATTGCTAATATTTTCAGTTGCTAATATTCTTAACTTATTTCAATAAATTTCACTGTCCAAGTAACCTATGACAAGCTGACTAAACTGGATAACGGGTCGTTGGCACTGGACACCGCGGTGCCTCGGGCCGTCATACCATGGGACGCAAAATGTCAACCACGTATGCAGTCAGAATGGCTAAAAAGCCATTATAACACATAATCGGGCATAAAAACCATGAGTACGGGCGTAAAGCCATGAGTGCGGGCATAAAGCCATGAATAAAGCCTTTCGCAGTACTGCTAAAATAATACCCTATTGGCATGCCAATCTATCCAATCTGACACACGTGTCTAGGCAATACATGGGCACATAGTACCATTAAATGTTCATAAGTTTCATTATTTCATTATAGGTTCTAATTATGATTTCTAGCATTTTAATCTTTTCCATAATAGAAACATAAATCTTTAAGTCTAATATTTACATAATTTATGCATTCATCGTAATTTATATATTCATTATGTTATCCATGATGATCACAATTCAAAACAATGGTTCTCATGCACCATTGTACTTAAAATACTTTTTCTTGTCCTTTCTCCAATAATGGAAACTAAAGTCTTATTTATACATTTATTTGACCATTTCCATTCAAAGGTTGAGTTTTTTATTTATAATAGATTTGTTAAGCCTAAGTTTACCAATATACCACATTTTATATTTTATTTTTGTTGGCATTAATTTCCAATACCATTTCAAAATTTATTTCTTGAATATTTGTACTTAACATGTAAGGTTACTATTCATTTTATCATTTAAGTCAAAATATTGACTTTCTTATATATAATAGTTATATGAGTTTTAATCACATAGATTTACCACATTTTGGCTCCCAAAAGTGTTGGCATTAGTTGCAAATCCATACTTCAAACCAATGGAGAATAAATCAAAATTTTCAGTTTTGGGTGTTAGAGTTCACTATTCCATTAGGCCATTCTACAGTGAGAATTTGGTCAAGTGTTCTTGATCAAAGTTGTTCTTTATTGTGTCAAGTTACATTTCACTTTTTGAATCACCCCATTTGGAGTTTTTTAGCTTACTTTATGGCTATTTCACCATAACTGGTCGGATTGCCTTTACCCAGAATTTTTGGGCAATTTTGATTTTGCCAGACTTGGTAGTTTAGTTTTGGCTAGCAATTTCATTTAGTTAAGTCCAAAATTTAAATTTGTGTTCTACATGAAAGTTGTTCTAAATTGCCTCAGCTTTCCATTGATATAAATTTCAGGTCAATTGGACCTTTCTACACTGAGTTATGACCAAATGAATGAACATTATTTATTTAGTCATTTTGCCTAGGCAGAATTGATGCTACCCGGAGTTGTTCAATTTTTTAAGGCATCCTAAGTTTATTTTTTGGACATCTTTCCTTCATCAAAGTTGTGGCATTATGTGTCTAGTTTCATGTCCAATTGGCCTTGCACCAATTGAACCTATACAACTCAAGTTACAGCTGCCCCAACTTGCTGGACTGACATCTAGACCTGCAAGGTACATTGGATAGCATACCTAACCTCAAATCCAAAGCTACAATTCACTTCAATTCTTCATTATACTCAGCCAAATGGTCACTAATTGACCATTAGAACTCCACTTAACATTACAATACAATAACCCTCAATTCATCACAAACCCTAATTAATCAAAGTCTCAATCCATGCAACTCCTAAAATCCCTAACTCCAATCCATATATACACATCAATTGACATCAATACACAAGTTTATTTATAAGTAAATCATCAAAACCCTCACGCTTTCTTGGTTGCCAAAATTTCATGGGGCAAGTTCATGCATCTTTAATTCATTTTTCATCAAATTTTTAACTTAACTCAACTTAAATTCAAGCTTAGAAAAGAGTGGAAACAAGAAAATTACCACTAACCTTGACTTAGTCACTTTTTAAGACTTCAAAACTTTACTTTGCTCCTTTCTTTTTACTGTCCAAAGCTTGCTCTAGGTGCCAGGATGAGTTTTTGTGAAGGGAAGCTAGGGTTTTAAGGTGGTTTTGGGGGTAGAACACAAGCTTAAAGTGTACTCCAATGGAGGTTTCTCTCTTCTCTCTTTCTCTTTTTCTCTTTGGTTCGGCTGCCCATGGTGAAGTTGCAGATTTGTTTGTCAATTTGTCTCATTTATCTCCTTTTTTTTAGTTTATTAAGTAGTTGTCTAATGGTGATTGGTGGAGGGCTTTTAATTGCATCATGCTTACTAAAGCATGATGTAATTATTAAGCTTTTCTTTCATTTTTCTTTTCTTTCATTTTTACTCATTTTTAATTAAATTTTTAGCAATATTTATTTATATTTTATGTCATACAATTTATTTACTTAAATAGAAAGTTGGTCAAAAATCGTCTCTGAAGGCGAAATGATCAAAATACCCTTCGTTTTGCTTAACGGACTAAAATTGTCTGTACCAATCTAAAAATTCTTCTAAGCATTTTGTTGGCATTCTAATACCATCTAAACCTCAATGACTCTTCTCCAGAGTCTCAAAAATTATTTTATGAATTTTCTCCCGGGTTTAGGGCTCCTAGCTGCGAAGACCGTAACTTCCCACTAGGTTACCCATCTGCCTCAGCTTTCCATTGATATAAATTTCAAGTCAATTGGACCTTTCTACACTGAGTTATGACCAAATGAATGAAATTTGTTCATTTGGTCATTTTTGTAACACCCCTATGTTCGGTAGTGCGTTCTATTATTCCGGTGACAGTGTCTGTCTAGACAGCTAGGATGCTTGGAATTATATTTAAATATTAGTGTGGAGATATAAGGTAGTGAAATACAATAGAGGAAAATACAAGAAAAAAATAAAGGAAAAATAAAAGAGAGAAAATGGAACTAAGCTAAACAGACAAAACCGTACCGATGGGTAACCGCACCAGGAAGTTGCGGCGTGGGCTGTTGACTAGCCTTGGACCGCGAGGAACCCTAGAAAAAATTTTTGAGACTTAAATAAACATCTATTGAAAAATAAATGGTATAAGAAATATCAAAGAAAAATTAAATAATTAGTACAAAGAAAAATGAAAAATCGAGAAACCGATAAAAATTGGTGTTACCGAAAAAGCCGAAAAGCAACCCGAACAGGGACATTGTGGTCAATTGACACTCCAAGTTGCCTTTTAACCTAAATGTACTTTAAAAATAAATGATATTAAACTTTGAAAATACCATGAAAATTAAAATAGTGGTCCATAATTTAAATAGTGAAAAAAAAGGGGTATAATGTTGAATAATTGAAAGTTGAATTAAATTAATGATATTCTTACATTAGTGGACCACTAAGCAGTTTGAAAATCAATAAAAATACTGTCATCTTCTACTAACTTCTGCAAACCATCTTCTTCCTCAAACTCTCTCCATTGCCGAATTAAGCTCTTCCCAAAACTTCTATAGTCGTCCACCATGCAAGGGTTAATCCACCATCATCAACCCATTAGTTCTTCTAGGTTTCTTCACTAAAGTTGTTCTATGCAACTTGGGCAACATTTTAGGAGCAAGAAAGGAAAGTTTTGGTGGAGTTTTGAGGAAGTCCATAAGAGGTAAGTGTGTATTTTTCAATCTTGCTTCATTAAACTTTGAGTGGATGTTGTAGTGAGTTGTTTTGTGGAAGAAATTTTGAAGTTTGATGGATTAATGGTGAAACACCATTTTGGCAGCCATGGGAGCTCACCATATGTTGTTTGTTTTCGCTTGTAAATGTTTGTTTAAGATGTTAGTGTAAGTGTTTATGTGTATAGAAATAATTTAGATAATGTATACCAAGTGTATGTGTGATAGTGCACTTGGTTTTGGAAGCTTGGAAGCTATTTGAAGGAGATTTGTAATTCGGCAACTTTTAAAGTGTAGTTGAAATGTGTTGTTTCATGGTTTGGTTTATTGAATTATGTTGGTTATGGTGATAGCATGTATATGTGTATAATAGTTTGGAATTGGATATGTAAATGGGGTATGTTCATGTGGTTAAATTGTGTAAATGGACTTTGGAAAAATTCTGTGTTATAGTGTGCATATTGAGAATGGTTATAAGCTGTCCAAAATGACCAAAATGTGTTTTTAAGTATGTTAATGGCATGGTACAAACCAGAATTGGCATGAAAGGGTTAGCTTGGTAAGTATAGAATGTGTAATTGGTATGTGATGAAGAATATGTAGGAGGGTAGTGTATGTTTTAGCATAGAACCTTAAGTGTATGACTTCAATTGGTATAAGACCAATTAGAGGTGAAACTAAGCACAAATGTGCCAACTTTCATGAAGGAATCCTACCTAAATTCCATCCACAAAGTGACATAAAGATTAACCAAATCCGGAATAGGTAAGTGCAGGCCAGAATTTTTGACCATATAAACAATAGTCATTAGGAGGACCATAACTCACTCAAAACAGGTCTAATTGACCTGAAATTTTTACCATGAATAGTTTAGATATAGATCTACAATTCTTATGAAGACACTAAAGCCCAGAAATGGCTAGAACCAAGCCAAATAGCTTGCACAAGTTCGGGTACCAAAACTAGCCGAAATGAAAATGACCTAAAAATGACCTAAGTTTACTATTTTAGTGCATTCTGTCCAGCTTTAGTAAATTGACCATATCATGGTCTACACAACTCAGAATGACCTGAAATTTTTCCCCGGGTGCAATAAGACATAGACCTACAAGTTTGTAGTTTGGACCGAAACCCAAAAACTGAGGGAACTAGGTTGTCCGGCTAGGTCAAAATAGTACAACAAAATTTGATAAATTGCAATAAAATTGAATACACTTGAAAATGAAATTGGTAACATATACCAACACTAAAGGGCTCTAAAATGTGACATATTGGGAACATTAAAATTAATTCACCTAGAGTGCATTAAAGGTCAACATTATAGGTTGACTAATGAAATGAATTGAAGAGAATAGTATCAAGAAAATTTAGATATTGGATTTTATTGTTAGAAATAATTTAACTGAGTACTGAAACACTTTAAATTGTGTGTTTCAGTTGAAAAGGTTATTGGGAAGCATAAGGAACATTGAGTCAAGGCCTAGGGGCGACTCAAATCAGGTTTGTGCACAACTAGTGTTTAACTGATTTTGTTCTGAATATTTCATATGATTAAATGACATATTTTTCTTATGTATTATGTTTAACAAGCATTGGATTTAATTCAATGATTATTGAAATTGTTATAGTATGTATGAATTTAGCTTTGTGAAATGGTATTTCCATAAGTATTAAGCATTGTTGTCGATTGAATAAATTATGTTTTGAAAAATTATGATAGAACATGTTTTGAATTGTGATGGGCAATTTGCATAGAAAAATGCAAATTTATGATTTGAATTGTGATGAGCATAAAAATTATTGGATATTGGAATTGACTTTGAATCGAATTGTATCGTGATTTATGCTCACTAAAAGGATTGTGATATTGTTTTATATCTCACTATAGATGCTTGACTAGGTTATTACCCGTCTCTCTCATTTGTTGAGAAGACAATGGAGTTAGTTGTGTTTTGATTACCATGGCACGTGCACAGGCTTAGATTCTCCTCTTATTAGAGGTTAGATATAAGTTTTATGTTATGGCCCTTTCAGAAGATTCATTATTGTGATGTGTACTATGCACGATGATTTGACCTCCCCGACCATAAGGAGTTAGAATCCGATTCAACCTCCTCGACCATAGGGAGTTAGAATCATCCCGAAGATGGCCCTTTCGGATTAGTCTTGCATAGTTAGTGAGATAAAGAATGGTTTTTGAGATAAAGAATGGCTTGTCACATAAAGAATGGTTTTCGAGATAAAGAATGGTTATTGAATGGTAATGAATTTCGATTTCAAATGGGATTTATGTATAATTGATTTTATTGGAATTAATCTTTATTTCCAATAAATTGTTGGAATTACCTTAAATGGTTAGTTATGATTTGATAAATTGAATTTCGTGATCAAAGTCATTTTATGCAAATGATTTATATTATTGGTAATGAATATTTTGAGTTTTGTAATTTGATGAGTATCCAGATTTCCAAATTATTTGCTGTAATTTTTGTTAAGGTATATTGTACTATGTTTTAAATTATAGTTGTGCACCACTGAGTTCACCACTCAATGATAGCTTTGTATGCTGTCGCAGGTGAAAAGAGCATAGAGCAATTGAGTAAACTTCTTTGAAGAGACATTCAGATCAGCTCCAGGTATACCCATGTACACAGGTTTTGATGTATGCATGTAATAATATGTATGTAAATTATTTGAGCAGTTGTATAAAAACTATTGTAAAATATTTTAGTAGGTAATTAATTATAAATTATTGTGATATAAATGTTGAATCTTATAATCAATGAAATGTTCTTTATGATGAGATTGGTTTGAAAATGAATTGATTTGATTATTGAGAATTGAATTGTGAGTTGAAATGAAGTTATTGGAGTTGTATTTGAGAAAACATATTGAGAGTGTTTTCCTTTTCAGGTTTGAAGAATTGTTTTCTCAAAATACAGCCGGCACTTTGCTAAAATTTTAAAAAAATTTTATAACAACAGATTTTAAGCGATGATTTAAATTTTACGAAAATTATTTTAAAATCCCATGTAGTATATCTAATGTGTTATCGATAGGTGAAGTACGATAATTCATTAGGTGTATTACGGGATCATGTTACATCTTATGGAGGAGTAGGGTGTGACAATTTTGCCCAGGCAGAATTGATGCTACCCAGATTTGGTTAATTTTTTAGGGCATCCTAAGTTTGCTTTCTGGACATGTTTCCTTCATCAAAGTTGTGCCATTATATGTCTAGTTTCATGTCCAATTGGCCTTGCACTAATTGAACCTACACAACTCAAGTTACAGCTGCCCAAAGTTGTTGGACTCACATCCAGACCTGCAGGGTACATTGGACAGCATACCTAACCTCAAATCCAAAGCTACAATTCACTTCAATTCTTCATTATACTTAGCTAAATGGTCACTAATTGACCATTAGAACTCCACTTCACATTACAATACAATAATCCTCAATTCATCACAAACCCTAATTAATCAAAGTCTCAATCTCATGCAACTCCTAAAATCCCCAACTCCAATCCATATATACACATTAATTGACATCAATACACAAGTTTAATTGTAAGTAAATCATCAAAACCCTCACCCCCTCTTGGCTGTCGAAATTTCATGGGGCAAGTTCATGCATCTTTAATTCATTTTTCATCAAATTTTCAACTTAACTCAACTTAAATTCATGCTTAGAAAAGAGTGAAAACAAGAAAATTAGCACTAACCTTGACTTAGTCACTTTCGAAGACTTCAAAACTTCACTTTCTTCCTTTCTTTTTGCTGTCCAAAGCTTGTTCTAGGTGTGAGGATGAGTTTTTGTGAAGGGAAGCTGCAGTTTTGAAGTGGTTTTGGGGGTAGAACACAAGCTTGAAGTGTGCTCCAATGGAGGTTTCTCTCTTCTCTCTTTCTCTTTTTCTCTTTGGTTCGATAGGCCATGGTGAAGATGCAGATTTATTTGTCAATTTGTCTCATTTATCTCTTTTTTATTAGTTTATTAAGTAGTTGTCTAATGGTGATTGGTGGAGGGCTTTTAATTGCATCATGCTTACTAAAGCATGATGTAATTATTAAGCTTTTCTTTCATTTTTCTTTTCTCTTATTTCTACTCATTTTTAATTAAATTTTTAGTAATATTTATTCATATTTTATGTCATATAATTTATTTACTTAAATAGAAAAGTTGGTCAAAAATCGTCTCTAAAGGCGAAATGATCAAAATACCCTTCGTTTTGCTTAACGGATTAAAATTATCTGTATCGATTTAAAAATTTTTCTAAGCATTTTGTTGGCATTCTAATACCATTGAAACCTCAATGACTCTTCTCTGGAGTCTCAAAAATTAATTTATGAATTTTCTCTTGGGTTTAGGGCTCCTAGCTGTGAGGACCGCTAGGGCACCGGCTCATTTAACTTAGTTGTAATTTTATTTCTAAAATTTTTCCTAGATTTTTCTTACTATTAATTGAGTTATTTATGATTCCTTACTCTAGTCTAAATATTTTTCTAGATGTTCTAGCTATCTAGACTGACACTGGTCACTAAAACAGTAGAATGTACGGAATTGCTACAGTGAGAGTGTTACAGATTCTATACCTATACATGTAAAATCGTTAATTTTAACTTAATAATTTGAAGGTTTAAGTTTATTAATAGCAAATAGGCTTTTTAGCAAGTGAGTTACAAGTGTCGTAACTTAAAATATATGTTTTTGCAATAGCATAAAGAACTTGCATGTTGCATGAAATATTTGGGTTTAAAATTTTAAAATTGCTAATTTTGCATCCTTGGTGCTATTTTTCTTTCATTAGGAACCATGAAACTATCTTTTGGAACCTTAGAAAAGAAGGGAGAAAAAGTCAGGTAAAACCTACTTCGGCTATCGAAGTCCTGAACTTCGTTCGGATGACCCTTTTTATCCAGAGCTGACTTCGGCTGCTGAAGTCTTGGACTTCGGCTGCTGAAGTTGGAAATTTTCTAGATTTTTCAAAAAACTGCATGCTTCGGCTACCAAACCTTTGATTTTTTGACAGCTAAACCTAGAAATTTTTAGAATTTCCAAGTCCAAAACTTGTAGAATCCTTCTCCCATTAACACTTTACTCACTCCAAAGTTCCAAAATACAATCCCATCAGATATACACACTTGTAGGGCCTAAAATAACTTGAAAACATGCTTAGTACCCACATACATTAATCAAAACACAAACCCTAGGTTTTCTCTAAAATCCAACATAACATATACATGGATTTCTTCAAATCTATCAAGAGAAACTAGCTATTTAAGGCCCATAACACTTAAACATAACTATTCTAACCATAAAGCTCATTGTTTCAACATAAAATCACAAAACCCTAACTTAGCATACATAAACTTCCCAAAACTCAATTTAAAAATAACTTTTCGTGAAATTGAATTTAGAGAATCCTAATCCCTCTTCAACTCTCTTAGATCTGCCTATTAGATCAAGAAGAAAAGAAAGTTACCTCTTTTCTTAGAGCTTAGAGGTGAGAGAATCAAAACCTCAATGCTTGAATCTATCAATGCTTGAATCTATTCTTCCAAACTTCTAAATGGAAGAATCTACCTCCAGATCTTGAAAAACCCAAGGAAATCTCTTCAAAGAGCTCCTTATATGCCCCAAAGTTGAGAGAGAGAGAAGAGAAGAAAAACCTGAGTGTTTTGGGTAGAAAAATGAGTTGTGGTCCCTTTTATACCCTTGATGGTTAAGGGACTTTTGGCTGTAGGAGTCCATTCTATCCAAATGTCCTTTAGCTACCAAAAATCTATCCTTTGGCCCCCAAAAGTCTCTCCTTTGGCTACCAAAATTTTTTCTGCCCAAAACAATACTTTAAAACTTTTAGGAAATAAAACCTTTAAAACATTTTTTTCACTTTTAAATAGATTTTGAGCATCTCAAACACACATAGTTGAATATACTTTCACATCTTACTGCAACTTCCTTGTCAGCAAAGTTTTAATTTTTATCAAAATATTTCATCAAGAACAGATATTCCAACATCGAAAAATAACGAGTATTATAGCTTTAAGTAGTTTAATTTTTTTAAAATTGCCTAATGTTGTCTGCACTAGACTTCCACGCCTTCAAAATATATTATACCATACATTTTACTACAAAATTAGTGAGAATAAGGGACCATATTAGGGCACAAATTAAAATTAATGATCCCATAACATATTTTACTTAAATAATTGGGACAATAAAAAAAAATATTTAGGGACGACAAAAAATATATGATCCCCTAAAATATTTTGTGGGAATAATAAAAGAGGACCTTTTAAAAGTTTTGTCTCCAATAATATGAATTTCATATACAAAGGGGACGTATATATATGTCATTCCTAAACACTGTAAAAACTAACCATTGAGGACAATTTTTTGTTGTCCTTATTACAAATATTAAGGGACAACATAAATTATTGTCCCTATTTCTATAAAAGTAAGAAATTGGACCAAATTTCTAATTGAAAAAATAAGTAATATTTAACCAATTAGTATCAAAGTATTAAGGTCCAAAATATTAAAATTTTTGCTAATTAAGGAACATATAATTTTTGTTTCCTATTAATTGTTAACTAAAATTTAATCATATATAGAATTTAATTTACTTTTTTTAATAAAAATAATTATTAATAAAAGATAAAAATTAAATTGTCATGAGGACATGACTTTTTTATATTTTGATATGTTCTCATAACCTTCAAATTATGACTCGATCTGAAAATCTTGTGGTAGGATGCATAATAAATATTTTATGAGGTTCATAGTTATAGCAGAGGTTTCGTTACTACAAAAATAGTGAGATAAGGGAGCAAAAATAAGAGACCTATCATTTTTGTGGTTTCCTGCTAAAGAATAATAAATATAATAGGGACAAAATATCTTTTATCCTTATTTCTATAAAACTAAGCATTGGATACCAAATTTCTAATTAAAAAGATATGCAATATTTAAATAAATGAATGAAAATAATTATCATCTCTATTAACTCTTAAATTAAAATTTAATTACATGTTTGATTTTGTTGACCTTTTATAAGAAGGCAGTAATGTAAAAAAAAAATTTAAATAAATGACATAAAGGAACAAAGTAAGGAGACTTTTACAATTTTCTCAAAAAATAAAAAAAGGAGACTTTTACCATGTGATTTTTTTTATATTTTGATAGATTATAATGTGTTCCAAATTTTTTTTTTATTTTTGTAATTTGATACAAAATATGGTAAATATTAATAATTACTTAAAAAAATATTATAAAAACAATTGATATAAATGTTAAAAATTCTTTACCATTAAGCAAAGCCTATCTCTAATATCTTACCCTTATATAATGAAAAAAAATGAAAAAAATAGACGACCATTATTTGGGAACCCATCTCTTTAAAAAGACCTAATTAATGAAGGAAACGATCTTATCCTACATCAACCAAAAATCAAGTGATTATGTTAGGAAGGGGGAAAAAAAAAAAGAGAGAGACTTTGGGAAAGTTTAAAAGACTTTGGGAAAGTTTTAGGAACATAACAATAAAAAATAAATGTAATAGGAAATTTTTTTTGAAAAATATTCACATCCTGTTATTTATTGAAAGATAGAATTCGAAAAGGAAAAAAGAAATATCTCATCAAAGCATATTAAAATAATAAAAAAATATTTTTACAATATTATATTAATTAAAATATTTTAAAATTGTTATTCATATTTTTCTTGTAATCCGAGCAAACAATGAATAAATGTTAAAATTTATCTCAAAAAGTTTTCTTGCAAGTTTTAGTAAAGTAATATTGCAAAATTTAATATTTAAAATTAACTTTACTATCAATTACAAACAATCAATTAAACATTAAAGATAAAATAGGTAAAAATTTTGTTTCTATTTATTATATTTTCTTGAAATCAGAACAATTATCTTTTTAAAGCAATCAAAACAATTAGTTTCTAACATTGCATCTACCATATAGTAGAATAAAATCCCTATAATTTTCTCTTCTATTTGTGCTTCTCACTTTTACCTCTTTCATCTTTTCCTTCATTTGTCTTCTACTTTCTCTCCTCTCTTTATCACACATTCACCTCCTCATTGTCATCCATTATCAGCACATCTCTTTTATTTTGGCTATTTGGTGGTATAAAAGAAAAAATAGAAAGAGAATGGCACAGAGGGAAGAAATAAAGAGAGGTGGAGAAATAAAACATGATAGAGATTATATAGGTGTTTCCATAATACTCCTATGGCGGCTAATGAGCCCCATGGTTAGATGACATGACAAAAAATGCAGATAATATCTATTCGCATTTACCTATACTCTAAATTTTGCCTTTCAATTTTTCAAGACTTGAGTGAGCTGCTAGGATTTGAAAAAGAAATGTATTATCCTATTCCCTATGTTGGTATAGAAGAAGGAATCTTCTGCAGTAGTAATCATCTTTGTTTTCTAGATTTTAATGACTATATTTTCTATGAAGGCACTTAAGTTATCAACCTCCAATGTACATGGCTCTCTTTGGTAGTTAGTGTACGTGCATTGCGTCATTCCGTTTATCATATAAGGATATTTCTTTTTTTTATACTATTTTTGACAATTGTAATCTTTTAAAATATCTTACAAATAAAAATATTGGTTTGTTAAATATGTGAATGTTTATTATTACTTTTTATTCAATTATGAGTGACTACTTCTAATAACAATTGTACTTGTGAAGATAATTACTTTTATCTCAATGCCAAAGATACAATAAATTAAAATAAATTTTAACACAATGTTTACATTTATATTTGAGGACAATTATTATCGTCTATCAATTAACATTAAGGATAACATTCATGTTCAATATATTAAATTAACATTAGATTTGAGGACAATTCAATCAAGTTGTCCATTGTAATGTGATATATAGGGGCGATAGTAGTCCCTCCTCCTTCCAAGAAAAGGACATTCACCCATATAATTAGGGACAATAATTGTCTCTCATAGAATGGGGACAACTATCAATCCCTATAACATGGATACAACTTTAGTCTCCATGTTAGGTGACGATAATCGTCCCAAAAAATGGGACAACTATTATCCCTTAATATTGGGATGACTCTAATCCATATGTTAAGGGGACAATAATCGCCCCTAAAAATGAGGACGACTTTATTCGTCATGTTAGGTAATGATAATCATCCTCAAATATAGGAACAAGTATTGTCCCCTTAGTATGGGGATGACTTTAATCTCCATGTTAAGGGACGATAATCATCCTAAGAAAAGGAAACGATTCTTATCCTAGAAAATGGGGATGACTCTCTGTAATCATACCCTAGACGCTTGCTAAGGGGACAAATATTAGGAACGAGTTTTGTCATCTCCTAAAGTTTAGGGAATGATTTTTAAGGTTTTAAGGGATGATTTTGATGGTCTCCTAATCTCTTTTTTTTTGTTTGTTTATTCATTAATATAAAAATTAGGTATTGATATTTTCCATATCACTAAACATATTAAAAAAAACAATTAATATCAAAATTAAAAAATATAAATAAATAAAAAAATATTTACTTTTTGATTTTATTTTAAAGAAAAAATGAACATTAAAATTATTACACAAATGAGAAAATTATATATTTTGCATTCTACTCTGGAATAGGAGATTTGAATTATTTAAATTAATCTTTGATAATTATAAAAAAGGTTAGAGGCCAATTTAGACTTTTAAAGTTTAATCCAGTAACCAAATAAGCACTTTAAATTTTTCAGGGTTAAATAAGCACTTCAATTTATAAAAAGTGAATCAAATAAGCTATTGGAGACAAAATAAGCCCTTTGGATTTTAAAAATAGATCAATTAAGCCTTTTATGGGCAAATAAGCTTCAAATTTTAAAAATAGATAAAATAAGCTTTTACTTTCAATTCATATATTTTCTTCAAACTCTACCTCATCTTTTTGTGACAAACTTCCTTTAGCGATGTCTGTAAGCTTACATCGCTTTCTCACCTCTACACTCAAAAGATCAAAACTTTTCTTTTCTATATTTCAGCTCTCTCTTCTCTCCAAATATCAAATTCATCAAATCATAATCAAGCGGCGACAATAACTATGATGAAAATGATGAACTCACCGAGAAACTTCATGAACCATTCAATAAAGAACAATTTATCAATTTACTCCAAGATGAAGCAGAGATGTTGATCGGATACATGAGATAGTTGATGAGGACTCCATGCAAGACTCCATGCACTAGAAGATTTTTGTCACACCCTACTCCTCGTAAGATGTAACATGTTTCCATAGTACACCTAATGAATTACCGTACTTCACATACCGGTAACCCATTAAATATACTACAAGGGATTTTAAAATAATTTTCGTTCATTTGTAAATTGGTGAGAAAATTTTTCTCAGATATAAAAAAAAAAACTTTATTTAAAGTCCAAACATAAATCAAATTTTTGGATATTTAAAATCTCCACAATTCTTACAAAAATTTCAGCAGAGTGCCGTCTATATTTTGAGAAAACAGTTCTTCAAAACCTGAAAATAAAAACACTCCCAATATATTTCTCAATCACAACTTCATTTGCAACCAACAAACTTCAAATCAACAACAATGGCAACACTTCAACTCAAAATCCAAATTTCAAATCAAGAATTAATATCTCAAAACATTTTATAACTCATGCACATTGCATTTTAAATCATTAATTTACAATCATAAGTTAATTTCAGACGCAAAATCTCAAAAATAATATTATTACAATTTTATCTATACAACTGCTCAAATTATAGAGATACATATGCATACTATCATATTTACATCAAACCAAACTACCAGGGTATAGACAAATACCCATACCAAAAATTCTTCAATTGTGCTCCTCTCTAACTGTAGCAGCTCACTCTGCTACTATGTCCTTTTCTCTATCTGCGACAGCAAGTTAAAGCTATCGCTGAGTATATAAATACTCAGTAGTACACAATAAAGCATAAAATGCATAATATAAAACATTTATGAACAAGTCATCATTCAAAAATCTCATAATCGCATTTCACAATTTTTTTTTCTCAAATCACATTTATAACAAGTCATAATTTTCAAAGCTTAATACAGCACAACTTTATCAAACAATTTAATAAACATAGTATTTCCAAACAATAACACAACTTAGGCCATGACACAAAATTTCTGAACATGTCGTGTGTAACACCCTCCCGGTAACCACTCCGTACATTCTACTGTTCCGGTGACCGGTGTCGGTCCGGACAGCTAGAACGTCCGGAAAAATATTTAAACTAAAGTTAGGAACCCTAATTAACTCAAATATTAATAAGAAAAATTTAGTAAAAATTTTAGAAATAAAATACAAGAAGTCAAGCAGTAGGTGCCCAAGCGATGGGTAACCGGAGGGAAGTTGCGGTTCTCGCAACGAGGAGCCCTAGACCCGGGGGAAAAATTATAAAATAATTTTTGGGACTCCAGAGAAGGGTAATTGAGGTTCCCATGGCATTAGAATGCCAAGAAAATACTTAGAAAAATTTTTCAATCGGTACAGACAATTTTGACCCGTTAAGCCAAACGGAGGGCATTTTGGTCATTTCGCCTTCCGAGGTGATTTTTGGCCGACTTGCCCAGTTGAGTAAATAATTAATATGACATCAAATATGAAGAAATATTACTAGAAATGAAAATTGAAATGAGTAGTGGAAGAAAAGAAAAGAAAATGCAAAAATAAGGCAAAAATGACATCATTTAAAAAGTTGGACCAATCACACTTAAGCCATTGTTTGACTAACCATTAAAAGAGATAAGAGAAGACCAAATTCAACAAAATTTCAGCAGCCATCCTTCTCTCCTTAGTGCAGCCAAAACGTGAACCTCTCTCCCTCTCTCAAACTCCATTAAACCTCACTTCTCAAGCTTAATTTCTCCCTTGTTTCACCACAAAACCCTAACCTCTCTTCATTAAAATTTTACTCCACACCTTAAACAACCTTTTGGCAGCCTTAAAAGTGAAGGAAAGTGAAGTTTAGAGGTGGGAAAAATCTGCCCTAAGTGAGGTTAGTGCTACAAACTTCATTCTCCTTCTTTTAATCTTAGTTAGAATATCATTTGAGCTAAGAAATTTTAAAGAATTGAAGTAAATTACATGAGTTATGGTACTTTAAATTTTCAGCAGCCCTATGGAAGTATGAGGTTGATTGTTTTGATAAATTTAAAGTGGCTAGAAATGATGGTTAAAGTATTAAAACACATGGACATTAAACTAAGTATATTAATTAAGTTCATGAGTAAATTTAGTTGGATATTAGGGTTTGGAAGGGTGAAAATGTGAATTGGCTTAGGAAATTGTTAGGGCACATTGTAATGGTCAATTAGTGACCATTTTAGATATGTTGACCATAAATGGGACTGAAAAATGCTATGGCAAAGTGAGGTGAAATCTGCCCTATGGACAGCAGCATAGGGACTGAAATTTCAGTCCCTTTGCACAGCCATAACTTGGGCTGTGTAAGTCCAATTGAATTTTGGCCAATTGGACATGAAACTAGGCTTATAATGGCACATTTTTGCTGAAGAAACCATGCCCAAAAGACCAAAGCAAGAGGACCAAAACTTGGCCCCAATCCGGAACCCTGAAACTGCCTCTGCAGAATTTGATCAAATGAACAGTAACTGTTCATTTGGCCATAACTCACTGTAGATTTGGTCAATTGGTCTGAAATTTTTACAGCAACAAGTTAAGACATAGACAAACAACTTTCATGAAGGAACCCATCCCAAATTATGGCCAGAACCCAGTCAACCAAGTGACTCAAGTCACTGTTCATGTTACTGTAGATATGGTAAATCTGCAGAATTTGAAATCCGGCCAGCTTGGGTTTTTGAGCCATATCTGAGCTACAAAACTCCACATGGAGCGATTCAAAAAAGGAAATTCAACTAGACAAAATAAGGAACAACTTTCATGTTTTACATTTCTTCAAATTCCAACAGTAACAGTATCCAATGGAACAGTGAAGTTAGGGCATCAAAACTGAAATTTTCTGCTAGTGTGGGTTACACTTTGAATTTGCATTAACACTTAATGCCAACAAGTTTTAAACACCAAATGTGGTATGTTGGGAGTGCCAAAGGCAATGTACACATTTTTATTCTAAAAGTCAACATTTTTGTTGACCAATGATGAATAGTGACACCAAAAAGTTGAAATTCACAAATTGACAAATTTAAGAGTTTCAAATGCCCTAGTATACCTAACAAGATTGGTTTGGATAGTTTGGCATGCCAATAGGGTTCCGTTAGCGATCGCACATGGCAACAATGCCATTCTGTGATTTCATGGCTTTTAGCCATTCGACTTTACATTGAGACTTGGCCTTGTGCTCGACATTATTCTGACTTGTTAGCTGCTCATTTGCCTGCCGGAGATGCATATGCAACCAATGGTGTGACGGCCGAGGTACTAGCTACCCAGTGCGGTTACCCGTTATCGATCCGATGCGTCTAGTGTAGGTTACTTGGGGCAACCAAATGAATAAAAGTGAACAAAGTTAATGAATTAATGAATATACCAAAATCAAACAAAGAAAGCATATACTTTGCATACACATTTATTTTTTTGCTATTTTCTTCTATTATATTATTGCACCACTAAGCATTATTGCTTAGCGCGTTGCTTTTGCCACGCGTAGGTACTGGAGATCCCGATCGTGAGCCCAGAGACCACGCAGGTAGGTAAGTCCATCCGATTACGCTCGATTATGCGTGTCACCTCACTACTGCGATGCATCGGTAGGGCACTAGGTGTCGATTTGTCATTTTGATATTTTGTAGTAGATTTGTATTTTCTCATATGTATTTGATCTCATGTAATATATTTTGATGTATATGTAAATTATGAAAATTGTATTTGTTAATGGAAAAGTAGATGTTTACTTGTGATTTACATGCGAACATCACATGTGAATGATGAATGAAAATGGAAATTGAAATGTGGAAATCATGATATTGAATTTGGTGTTGATAATGAATGTTTGAGAAATATTGTTGAGATTTTGGGATATTGGAGTTTGAGATGATGAAATATAAGTATTTGAATTGTTTTTAACAGGTTAGAAGAGCAGTTTTCTCCATTTTTAGCCAGACTCATGGATTTTCTTAAAATTTTTCGGAACCTTAAATGCATGATACTTTTGATAAATGGTTTAAATAATTTGTATTTCATAAATTATGTGCAAAAGCATTTTCTATATTAATTGAGAAATATTAGAGTGTGCCGGTACACCAGGTGGCATTACTTACTCGGGTATCTGTGTACGGGTAAGGGGTGTCACATTTAGTGGTATCAGAGCACGGTTTAGGCGTTTCTGGGCCTAGATTGAGTCCATACCATGCATTGCATTTGTAAGAGTCGAGGTGACACTAATGCAGATCTGTTTATCTTTCTTATTTTGAATAGGATATGGATCCTTCCTCTCAGAGAGCCGTTGAGGAGGAAGTGGAGAGTCATGCTCCACCTGCAGCAGCTGAGACTGGAGGCATGAGAGAATCTGCTCCGCCAGCTCAAGCGAGCACCTTTCGGCCTCCACGAGCCATGTTCCAACAAATGGCCGACTTCTTTAAACAGATGGCTGGGTAATGCCGGCACCACCACCACCACCACGGCTCCACGTAAATCACACTGGAAAGGTTAAGAAAATTTGGAGTGTGGACTTCTATGGCAAGAGAGAAGATGACTCATTGCGGTCGAGAATTGGTTGAACCGAGCAGGCGAGTCTTAAAACAACTCCACTGCACCCAGCGAGAACTTAGAAGTCGCTATATCCTTGTTACAAGACGATGCCTACGGATGGTGGGACACGTGTCGATGAAGTGCAGCCGAAGTGTAACTTGGGACTTCTTCCTCTCTGAGTTCAAGAAGAAATATGTAGATCTGTATACGGAAGAGAGAAGAAGGGAATTTATTAACTGAGCGAGAGACAATTGTCGGTGGTGAGTATGAGAAAGAATTCGTCCGATTAAGCCGCTACGGAAGGGAGATAGTCCCTAATGAGGTTGAAAGATGCAAGAGATTCGAAGAGGGATGAATGACAATATCAAGATACTGCTCAACGCCTTGGGAATCACAATTTAGCAAGCTAGTGGAAGCTGCAATAAGGGTTGAAAAAGTGAGAATCAATGAGCGGACTGAAGGAGAGAGCGAGAAGAGGACCAGTCGGTCTAGTTCCACCTGGATTTGGGAAGAAGTTTAAGGGTCCTCCCGCATGAGTTCGGGTCAGCCACGAGTCGTGGTCGGTCTCGGGGCCCAGCCACGATTCACCCCTAGGAGAGGTCGGTCCACACCATGGTGGGCGCTCTCGAGGATGGGGTTGAGGACCAGCCCAGCATCTTCTGCGTGTCCACACCGAGAAATGGCACAAGGGGGAATGTTGGAGAGTGGCGGTGCTTGCTTGAGATGTGGGTCGAGAACATCAAGCGAGGAACGCCACGCAGAACTACTACTGTTGCTCCGACACAAGTAGAGAGACTTGCTCTGCACCACCAAGGGGTAGAAGGTCTGGTAAATCCGAAGCTGTGGGACCATCTCAGAGGCCTACATCTGAGCCAGCAGAGAGGCCAGATAACAGACCACCTGCCAGAAATTATGCCTTGAGAGCTCAGGAGGAACAAGATGCCCCGGACGTCATCAGGGGTACGTTCTCCCTCTACAATACTCCTGTGCATGCATTGGTGGATCCAGGATCCACTCATTCTTACATTTGCATCAACCTACCCGTAGAAAGGGGGATATTGGTAGGAGAGTGACCAAGACATTACGGTCACTAATCCATTGGGCCACATGTGGTAGTGAACAAAGTATACAAGGGTTGCCCGTTGAGGATTGAGGTATGAATTCTTGGCGGACCTAATTGAGTTGCCCTTCCATGAGTTTGACGTGATATTGGGAATGGATTGGTTGTCACGTCATCGCAATAGTTGATTGCAAATTGAAGAGAATTTCTCTAAAAACTTGAGAGGGTAATGAGATCACGGTTGTGGGGAAAGGATGATTTCTGTCAATGTCATCTCGACCACGATTGCAAGAAGAATAATGAGAAAAGGTGTGAAGCCTACCTAGCACATGTGGTGGATACTAGGCGAGCTAAGCCAAACTGAGTGACATACCCACGGTGAGAGACTTCCCAGAGGTATTTCCTGAAGAGTTGCCTGGTTTGCCACCAGAAAGGGAAGTCGAATTTGCCATTGAGACACTGCCGGGTACAGCACCCATTTCCATTGCTCCTTATAGGATGGCACCCACTGAGTTGTGGGAGTTGAAAACTTCGATTGCAGAGTTGCTTGATAAGGGGTTCATACGCCCGATGTGTCACCGTGGGGAGCTCCATCTTGTTTGTGAAAAGAAGGATGGGACTTTGAGACTATGCATCGATTCTGGCGATTAAACAAAGTGACTGTGAAGAACAAATATCCGTTGCCTAGAATTGATGATCTGTTTGATCAGTTGAAGGGAGCAGGAGTATTTTCTAAGATTGATCTCAGATCAGGGTATCATCAGTTGAGAGTGAAGGATGCAGATGTGCCAAAGACTGCATTCAGGACCCGATATGGGCATTATGAGTTCCTAGTGATGCCCTTTGGCCTAACAAATGCACGGCATTCATGGACCTTATGAACCGTATCTTCCATCCACACTTAGATCGGTTCGTAGTGGTCTTTATTGATGATATTTTGGTGTATTCCAAGACCGAGGAAGAACATGATGAGCATTTGAGGATTGTTACGCAAACCACGAAAGAAAAGAAGTCGTATGCTAAGTTGTCCAAGTGTGACTTTTGGTGAATGAAATTGCATAACTTGGACACAAAGTGTCGGTGATGGGATTAGGTGGATCCCAAGAAAATAGAAGCGATGATGGAATGGAAGCCTCCCGAGAAACACAAGCGAGGTCGAAGCTTCTTGGGGCTAGTGGGTATTCTGAGAAGATTTGTGAAGGGATTTTCCCTAAAAGCTGCTCCAATGACCAATTTTTTACACAAGAATGTCGATTTGTTGGAATGACAAGTGCAGGACCAGTTTTGAGAAGTTAAAGGCTATGTTGTGAGGCACGGTGTTAACACAAAGGTGTCGAGGAAGGATTTTGTGGTTTAAAGTGATTCCTCTCATAATGGGTTAGGGTGTGTGTTGATTCAAGAGGGGAAAGTGATAGCCTATGCTTACATACATCTAAGGCCACATGAACAGAACTACCCTACCCATGATCTAGAGCTTGCAGCAATTATCTTCGCACTGAAGATATGGAGGCATTATTTGTATGGTGAAAAGTGCTACGTTTACACAGACCACAAGAGCCTAAAATATTTGCCAACCCAGAAGGAGCTCAACCTTAGACAGAGGCGATGGATTGAGTTCCTGAAGGATTATGACTGTGTAATTGACTACCATCCTGGGAAGGCAAATGTAGTTGCTGATGCTTTGAGCAGAAAATCCATAATGACCTTGAGATCATTGAATGCCCATCTATCTTTGATTCGAGATGGAGCTATTTTGGTGAGTTGCAAGTGAGGCCAAACTCACAGAGATACTAGATGGGCAAAGACAGGATGCAAAGTTACTGGCTATTATGAGCAAGATCTCAGAGGGAAAAGCAACTGACTATGGGGTGAAAGCAGATGGGTGTCTGTACTACAAAGGAAGACTGTGTGTACCAGATGATGGGGAATTGAAAGCTAGTATTCTAAAAGAGGCACACACTAGTGTATATGCTATGCACCCAGGAAGTACAAAGATGTATCACGACACGAAGCTTGATATTGGTGGCACAGTATGAAGAGAGATATCGGTGACTATGTGACTAAATGCTTGACATGTCGACAAGTCAAGGCGAACATCAAGTTCCATCGAGATTGCTCTGACCTATCGCATACACGAATGGAAATGGGATCGGGTCACCATGGATTTTGTAAGTGGTCCGCCTCTCACTCGGAGGAAACATGATGCGACATGGGTAATAGTGGATAGATTGACAAAGTCGACACACTTTACGCCGATTAGGGTGACTACTCACTAGAGAGGTTAGCAGAATTGTATATCAGTGAGATAGTTAGACTGCATGGAATCCCACTTTCCATTATATCTGATCGAGACCCAAGGTTTACATCGAGATTTTGGAAGAAATTGCATGAATCCTTGGGTACACAACTCCATTTCAGCACAGCTTTCCATCCTCAGACGGATGGGCAATCAGAAAGAGTAATCCAGGTAAACAATTGAAACCCACGAAATTGATACAAATATTGAATTGAAATGATAACAATAACATGAAATATTTGTCAGGTCCTTGAGGATATGCTGAGGAGTTGTGTCATTGAGTTTGAGGGAAGTTGGGATAGATACCTCCCACTGGCAGAATTCGCATACAACAATAGCTATCAAGCTAGCATCCAAATGGCCCCATATGAAGCACTGTATGGGAGAAAATGTAGAACTCGGTGTCTTTGGACTGAATTGGCGAAGACAAGCGGTAGGGCGGACACGGTGAAGCAGGCGAGGACAAGGTAAAATTGATCAAAGCTAATCTGAAGGTTGCCTCAGACAGACAGAAATCTTATGCCGACCTGAAGAGAAAAGAAATAGAATATGGGGTTGGCGACAAAGTGTTCCTCAAGGTGTCACCATGGAAGAAGGTATTGAGGTTTGGAAGAAAAGGTAAGTTGAGCCCTAGGTTCATTGGCCCATATGAAGTCATTGAACGTGTGGGTCCAGTGGCCTATAGGCTAGCTTTACCACCAGAGCTGGACAAGATCCACAATGTGTTCCATGTATCCATGCTCAGAAGATACCGCTCAGACCCTTCACATGTCATCTCCAGAGAAGAAATTGAAATACAACCGGATTTGACATATGAAGAAGAACCTCTACGAATCTTGGCTCGGGAAGTGAAAGAGTTGAGAAACAAGCAAATTCCATTGGTGAAAGTGATTTGGAGGCACCACAACACCGAGGAGGCAACTTGGGAAAGTGAAGAAACAATGAGGCAACAGTTCCCTCAACTGTTTGCATCGAGTAAATTCGAGGACGAAATTTAAATTAGAGGAAGAGTTGTAACACCCTCCGGTAACCACTCAGTACATTCTCTTTATTCGGTGACGGTGTCGGTCATGACAGCTAGAACGTCAGGAAAAATATTTTAACTATTGTTAGTAACCCTAATTAACTCAAATTTTAATTAGAAAATTTTAGTAAAAATTTTTGAAATAAAATACAATCGAAGTCAAACGAGGTGCCCAAGCGATGGGTAACCGGAGGGAAGTTGCGGTTCTCGCAACGAGGAGCCCTAGACCCGGGGGAAAAATTATAAAATAATTTTTGGGACTCCAGAGAAGGGTAATTGAGGTTCCCATGGCATTAGAATGCCAAGAAAATACTTAGAAAAATTTTTCAATCAGACAGACAATTTTGACCCGTTAAGCCAAGCGGAGGGCATTTTGGTCATTTCGCCTTCGAGGTGATTTTTGGCCGACTTGCCCAGTTGAGTAAATAATTAATATGACATCAAATATGAAGAAATATTACTAGAAATGAAAATTGAAATGAGTAGTGGAAGAAAAGAAAAGAAAATGCAAAAATAAGGCAAAAATGACATCATTTAAAAAGTTGGACCAATCACACTTAGGCCATTGTTTGACTAACCATTAAAAGAGATAAGAGAAGACCAAATTCAACAAAATTTCAGCAGCCATCCTTCTCTCCTTAGTGCAGCCAAAACGTGAACCTCTCTCCCTCTCTCAAACTCCATTAAACCTCACTTCTCAAGCTTAATTTCTCCCTTGTTTCACCACAAAACCCTAACCTCTCTTCATTAAAATTTTACTCCACACCTTAAACAACCTTTTGGCAGCCTTGAAAGTGAAGGAAAGTGAAGTTTAGAGGTGGGAAAAATCTGCCCTAAGTGAGGTTAGTGCTACAAACTTCATTCTCCTTCTTTTAATCTTAGTTAGAATATCATTTGAGCTAAGAAATTTTAAAGAATTGAAGTAAATTACATGAGTTATGGTACTTTAAATTTTCAGCAGCCCTATGGAAGTATGAGGTTGATTGTTTTGATAAATTTAAAGTGGCTAGAAATGATGGTTAAAGTATTAAAACACATGGACATTAAACTAAGTATGTTAATTAAGTTCATGAGTAAATTTAGTTGGATATTAGGGTTTGGAAGGGTGAAAATGTGAATTGGCTTAGGAAATTGTTAGGGCACATTGTAATGGTCAATTAGTGACCATTTTAGATATGTTGACCATAAATGGGACTGAAAAATGCTATGGCAAAGTGAGGTGAAATCTGCCCTATGGACAGCAGCATAGGGACTGAAATTTCAGTCCCTTTGCACAGCCATAACTTGGGCTGTGTAAGTCCAATTGAATTTTGGCCAATTGGACATGAAACTAGGCTTATAATGGCACATTTTTGCTGAAGAAACCATGCCCAAAAGACCAAAGCAAGAGGACCAAAACTTGGCCCCAATCCAGAACCCTGAAACTGCCTCTGTAGAATTTGACCAAATGAACAGTAACTGTTCATTTGGCCATAACTCACTGTAGATTTGGTCAATTGGTCTGAAATTTTTACAGCAACAAGTTAAGACATAGACAAACAACTTTCATGAAGGAACCTACCCCAAATTATGGCCAGAACCCAGTCAACCAAGTGACTCAAGTCACTGTTCATGTTACTGTAGATATGGTAAATCTGCAGAATTTGAAATCCGGCCAGCTTGGGTTTTTGAGCCATATCTGGAGCTACAAAACTCCAAATGGAGTGATTCAAAAAAGGAAATTCAACTAGACAAAATAAGGAACAACTTTCATGTTTTACATTTCTTCAAATTCCAACAGTAACAGTATCCAATGGAACAGTGAAGTTAGGGCATCAAAACTGAAATTTTCTGCTAGTGTGGGTTACACTTTGAATTTGCATTAACACTTAATGCCAACAAGTTTTAAACACCAAATGTGGTATGTTGGGAGTGCCAAAGGCAATGTACACATTTTTATTCTAAAAGTCAACATTTTTGTTGACCAATGATGAATAGTGACACCAAAAAAGTTGAAATTCACAAATTGACAAATTTAAGAGTTCCAAATGCCCTAGTATACCTAACAAGATTGGTTTGGATAGTTTGGCATGCCAATAGGGTTCCGTTAGCAGTACTGCACATGGCAACAATGCCATTCTGTGATTTCATGGCTTTTAGCCATTCTGACTTTACATTGAGACTTGGCCTTGTGCCTGACATTATTCTGACTTGTTATACATTTGCACACCGGGAGATGCATATGCAACCAATGGTGTGACGGCCGAGGTACTAGGTACCCGATGCGGTTACGATTATCGATCCGATCGTCTAGTGTAGGTTACTTGGGGCAACCAAATGAATAAAAGTGAACAAAGTTAATGAATTAATGAATATACCAAAATCAAACAAAGAAAGCATATACTTTGCATACACATTTATTTTTGCTATTTTCATCTATTATATTATTGCACCACTAAGCATTATTGCTTAGCGCGTTGCTTTTGCCACGCGTAGGTACTGGAGATCCCGATCGTGAGCCCAGTAGACCACAGACTGGGTAAGTCCATCTGACAGTTCTGCTCAGTGTCTGTGTCACCTCACTACCTGCAGTGCATCGGTAGGGCACTAGGTGTCAGTTTGTCATTTTGATATTTTGTAGTAGATTTGTATTTTCTCATATGTATTTGATCTCATGTAATATATTTTGATGTATATGTAAATTATGAAAATTGTATTTGTTAATGGAAAAGTAGATGTTTACTTGTGATTTACATGCGAACATCACATGTGAATGATGAATGAAAATGGAAATTGAAATGTGGAAATCATGATATTGAATTTGGTGTTGATAATGAATGTTTGAGAAATATTGTTGAGATTTTGGGATATTGGAGTTTGAGATGATGAAATAAAAGTATTGGAAGTGTTTTTAACGAGTTCAGAAGAGCAGTTTCTCCATTTTTAGCCGGTACTCCGCCGGATTTTCTTAAAATTTTTTGGAACCTTAAATGCATGATACTTTTGATAAATGGTTTAAATAATTTGTATTTCATAAATTATGTGCAAAAGCATTTTCTAAATTAATTGAGAAATATTAGAGTGTGCCGGTACACCAGGTGGCATTACTTACTCGGGTATACTGTACACGGGTAAGGGGTGTCACATTTAGTGCAGCTCAATTGGTAAGAGGCGAAGCAAACCCGTGAGGTGATAAGGGTTCGAATCCTAGCTCTGCAGGGCGAAGGGATTGAACTCCACCAAAGCGGACAGTACCTTGTGAGTCGCATCGCCAGGCCTCTAGGGGGGTACGCCGGCAAGATGGCCACCCAATGAGGGGCTTGAGCTGGGGCCCGCTAAGCCGGGGTGTGACATCGTGTGTACATCACGACAAGGCATACTCACCGCACTGATCAAAATCAATGAGGGAGGTGGCTAGCTAGCTAATGAGTACTCATCCAAACTCGCCCCTCAGACTGGAAAGCCAGAAAGGGAGGAAACTGATCAAATATCATACTCACCCCACAAGTGGAGGAGGAACATATTAGTATTGCCATGCCAAGTATGAATTAAAAACAATTTAAATCAATTTATTCAAACATTTCATATAATTCACAAATAATATTTCATTCCAAACTTTTCATTTACAAAGTAGGCAACAAACTATTTTTCAAATAATATTTTTAAAGCCATAACTAAATTCAAAACTATATTGTTCAAATATTTCATACAAATCAATAAATAATTTTCATTCCAAATTTCTATTGCAAAATAGGCAACACGACATTCTCGAAATTCATAATGAACAAAAAAAAAACATTCACAATGTATAACAAATCAATTTTCATTATGAAAATTATAATTTAAAAATTTTGTGCACAAACACAATCAATTTTCAAAAATCAAATTTTCATTAACAAGTGGCAACACCATAGTTCTCAAAACCCATAATTAACACAATGCATACAAATCAAATTTTCAGTGGGAAAACGATAATTTAAAGTTATTGTGCACAAACCTGGACTTAATCACCTCTAGGCCTTTCGAGTCTTTTTTCAGCTGAAACACAAAATTTCTAGTGTTTCAGTATCTTATTTCACAATAAATCTAATAATTAATTCATAAATACTTAATTCTAGCTTAAATATGCTTAAACTAACATTCTTGGAAATTTTTATTTTAGAGTTACTATTCATGGTACTATTCAAGTCAATTTGTTGACTTTCTAAGGCTTAATAGGTATGGGAACTTCAACTTCACCCACATACCACATTTTGGTTACCAAACTTGTTGGTTTTGGTCATTTTCTCAAATTTTATGTCTTTTAGGCAAATTTGCAATTTTTCAGTTTTTGTGTCTTAAGTTGCACTATTCCATTGGTCACTTTACTGTTAGAATTTAGCAAAACTTCCTTCATAGAAAATGTTTCCTATTGTCTTCAGTTTATTCTCCTTTTTGAATCACTCCAACTGGAGTTTTGTAGCTCAAGTTACATCCATTTGAACCATGGCTGCCGGATTGGACTCAACCCAAAATTCTGGGTAATTTTTGGTTCTGGCAGTTTTGGGTCACCAAATTTGGGTGGCCAAAAGACTTGGTTAATGGCATAATTTGGGTTTGTGTTCTCTATGAAAGTTTTAAGTCTATATCTCATCTAACCACTGGTAAAATTTCAGGTCATTTTGACTTGCTTAGCTCAAGTTATGACCAAATGAACAAACACTATTCATTTGGTCAGTTTGTACAGGGACAGACTGAGATTTTCTGAATTGAGTCAATTTATTCACTAGGTTTTAGTCACTTTTTGGGCATGCTTCCTAAATGAAAATTGTGTCATTTAGTATCTATTTTCATTTCCAATTGGTCTCATACCAATTGGACTTGTAAAATTTCATTTTTGGTCCCTCAAAGGGACCTTGGTCATGCTGCCAGCAGCATGACCACATTGAATCCGAATTTAACCTCAACTCCAACACTTCCAACACACTTCATTTGGTCAAAAATGACTATTTCTCACCTCAAACTAGATCAAATACATCATTTCACCATTTCTTCACATTTTTGCCTCTAAACCCTAGGTGTCCAAAACCCTAACTCACTAAATTGTTGCATTTAACCCATTCAAATAAATCAAACCATGCAAATCGCCCTCCCCTTCATGCTGGCCGAATTTCAGTCATGGTCCCTCAACAAATTTTTCTTTTCATTTCTTTAGTTTCTAAGCTCATTTAAAATAACTAAACATGCATTTGAAGTAGAAAATTAAAAGTTAGCATACTAACCTTTCTTAGAACTTCAATTCCTTCAAATCTCTATCTTTTGTATTTCTTTCCTCTTTCAATCTTCTTCTCAAGTGACTAAAACAAGCTCTAATGAGGTTTTTATGGAAGTTATTAAGGTTTAGTGAAGAATTTCAAGCTTGAGTGCAAGCTTTAATGGAGGACCATTCATGGAGATGGGAGGGAGAGAGTGAGGGCGGCAACTTGATAAGGAAGAAGACCTTTATTTCTCTTCTTTTTTTTTCTTTTCTTTTCTTTTCTTTTTATCTTATGGAAGACCATAAATTCCAATTAAATAAAATTTTAATTAAAATACTTATGGCATCATGCATGATGTCATGCATGATGTCATCTCTCTACACCTTTTTCTTTTTTTCTTTTTTTTATTTTATTTTTCTATTAGTTCTTTAATTTAATTCCCGACTCCGAAATTTTCTTTTCTCCGATTTTATTTGACAATTAGGTCAGGAGTCAGCTCTCGGGGTCAATTGATCAAATTGCCCCTCGCAGGTTCAACCCGGTTTGCAAATAATTTAATATTTCTTTCGGATCCCTGACCTAATTATTTGACTGGCTTAACAACCTTTTTCCATGATTTTCTCTTTTCCACTGTGTTCGTAATGGTCCTGAGGACCGTAGCGTCACATTTTACGGTTCGAAATTTGAGTTTAAATTGACATCGCAGTCGTTTCCGAGAAGGTCACCCATCGCTGTGACTCTCGGCTCGTTTAACTTCTTATGTTCTTTTTTTGCTTATTTATACTTAACTAATTGACAATCACTAATTATTTGTGTTTATGGCTTATCTAGTTGTCTTAAGTGTGGTTTTAATTCTCTTAATTGTCCGGACCGACACCGGTCACCGGAACAGTGAAATATACCAGGCTATACAAGTAGGGGGTGTTACAATTTTTATGCCTAAACTGGATTTGAATCAAAAGAAAATTATAGTCCAATATCTTTTTATCTATTTTTAAAATGTTAAAGGATTTAATTGTCCCCAAAATATTAGAATGGCTTATTTTATCTATTTTTAAAATTTGAAAGACTTATATGATTTTTTTGTAATAAAAAAGCTTATTTAGATAAAAAGTTCAAAGACTTATATGACTATTGAACCAAATTTTAGAGGTCTAACTTTATAGAAATATTTATTAAACTAATAAAAAAAAATAGCTAGCTAACATTTGTAGGAGAAATGTTGTATGTGTTAGCATAGCCTTGATCACTAATAATAATAATCATTTGATTTGTAGAAAGTGGAAGGCCAAGAAGTCAAGTCTCTCCAATGAGAAAAACTTTTCATGCAAATTTAGCTAAGAACAATTGAAATGATTCTTTACAAGCACAATAAAATTTAGAAGATTTGGATTTTGGTATGTTTCTAATCATGCCTCCCTTCCTTTTGCATTTTCTTGTTCATCTTGACTTTCTTAGTTTCTTTCAATCACAAGGAACTATTCTTATCTTAATTAGATTCTCTTGAAGATGACTATTGTTCCACTGTACCTTTGATAATATTCTGCATTATATGACAATCTCATAATTAAAGGGATGAATAAAAAATATTATTCTTATCATATAATTTATTTAATTGAATAAATAGATAATCCTACATGATTAATCTCAAGACCTTTCGGAGAAAGTCCAATTCAAGAATCTTGAGAGATGCAAAGAGAAGATTTATTTTTTTTTAATTTTCCACCTATTTTTTTCAACT
This sequence comes from Hevea brasiliensis, assembly GCF_030052815.1. Lineage (NCBI taxonomy): Eukaryota > Viridiplantae > Streptophyta > Magnoliopsida > Malpighiales > Euphorbiaceae > Hevea > Hevea brasiliensis. The sequence continues at coordinate 86,792,955 of NC_079496.1, read as the reverse complement.
ATATATATGCTCAAATGTTCATCATATATTACTATGAAATGTTGCCAATATGTACAGGTATAGCGTGTTGGTTTACAAGGGATAAACCATAGGTTGTTACATGGATATACACTAGGATATACACTGAGAAGATGGAGATTATCCCATTTTTTCTTTAATAAGTAAAATTTTTTATTAATAAATATTTGATCTGGAAAAATTTAGCATATAATTCTCGAATTAAATCTCAGTCTATGGGTCTCCCCCAAAGAACCAACCTAGAAAAAATATTGCTAAGTAGAAAAACCGAATAATACATCTTTATCAATATCAACCGATAAAGATTTTTTTTTTTTTTTTTTTTTTAGAATAACAAAAATTTCCTCTTATATTTTAAGAAAAGCGTACTACATATCTTAAATAAAAAATTATTATTCTAAATATATTAATTACATTTATTAAAATTATTTTAAATTAAATTTAATATATTTTAATTTTAAATTTTAAAATATTTAAATTAATAATATATAAAACAAATTCATATTTTTCTTTTTCAAAAAGTAGGATAATGCCACTTAAAGGCCACTTAAGCCCACTTGCCAAGACGCAATTCATATTTATTTTTCCCCCTAGAGCATGGGGTGGCAAAGGGGTTGAATCATATAAATTCGGATTATTTTGAACTATGAATTATTTTAAGGATTTTTTTTCAAGTAAATATTTATTAAATTATTTTAACTTGCAAGTTATCTTATATTGCAACAGATTATTACACAGAAGGAAAAAATTAAGTTAAATTATAGGTATCAGTTTAAAATCAACTCATTGAATTGGTCATCATTAATTTTAAGTTTAAAGATTATTCGAATTTTAATCATTTTAAATTTTGTGACAATGGAAAAGAATTTCAAATTAAATAAATTTGAATCAAATTAACTGATTGAGTGAAAATTACTTTCTAATATCTAACTTTTTCTTTTAGAATGTTTTTGAATTTTACTTAAAATTAGAGTTTTTAGACTCAACAGTTGTGATGCGTTAAAAACTAATATATATAAATTAATTAAGTAGTCCCTATAAGTTAAGAGTGAGAAGGCTGCGATGGGGTGTGAGACTATAAATATAAATTAAAAATGGGGAGCAATTTCTTTATCATTATCATTTTAAAACCCTAAAAAGGGAAGAAGTGGGCATGGGATTCTTTTGCCTTTTCTTTCATATTGTAAATTTATTATCATTCTTCAATTGAGAGGATGGTCAAAACCTTAAATAATATATAAACCTAATTATATATAGTACCATATAGAAATGACATTGAGATTCTTATGTAAAGTTGTCATTACCTTCTTTTCAACGCCACACATTATATAACAAATTGATAATGAATGGGCTTTATTAGTATAGCATCGAATTACAAATAATAATAATAATAATAATAATAATAATAATAATAATAATAATAATAATAATAATAAAGTGTTTTTATGGATAGACTTTCATATACTCTATTAAATTTGTTTCTATAATCTATAATATATATCTATATCTATACCATATATAAATGTGGAAGAGAAGATTATTTTTGCTAAAAATTCACTTTATTATTTATTTTATTTATGAAAATATCAATAAAAACATATTTATAGAAATAGCGGCATATATTTATCGCTAATAATATACATTAGCAAAAAATTTTATTGCTAATTCAAATTAATTCATCGCTTATTACTTTTAAGTAATAATGTATTTGTCGCTAATGAGAAGCTAGTTATACAAATTAATTGCTAATAATTTTTAATGATAACCTACCTGTCGCTAATACTTTTCACAATGAGAAGCTATTCTATAGAAATTCATCAATAGTAATTTTTAGCAATGACTTATCCATCAATAAATCTATAAATAATTTTAATTTCTAATATTACTATAATTAATATAAATTAAAATTTTAGTATTATTTAACAGTAATTCTATTTATACCAAAAATTCTATGATAATTCTATATTCTTAATTCTATAAGTTTTATTAGTTCATTAAAAATTATTTAATTTATTATGATAAAATTAATAAATAACCTTAACCACCCAATTTCATTTTCACTAATTTATTTTCTTAACTTTTCTAAATATTTACAAGCTTATAATATTAAATTATAAAATTACAATTTAAAATTAACTATTTAATTAACATAGCCATAACATTATTATTAAGAATTAATTATTTAATTAAATAAAAAATTTTATATTTATATCAATAAATATGAAATTTTAATCCTATTTAATGCAAATATTTTATTCATTATAAATTTGTAGTTATTTTTTTAAATAAAATCAGATAAACTTTTACATTTAATTAGACATGAGTCCTATTGCTCAAAAATTCAAAATTCAAAAAATTTAAAAACTTTTTGAAAATAGATTTTTCCCATTGGATAAAAAAAGCACAAACAAATATGTATTTAAGGAAAAAAAAATCATATTTTTGTATGTGTTTATTTCTCTAACAGGTAAAATCTATTTATAATTTGCAATTTTTTTTTGAGTTTTTGTATGTTGCAAGACAAATTTTGTAGTTACACACGAATATAATCACTAAAATTTTGTTATTGTTGCCAATATTAAAAGAAATTAGGGATATGGATAGCCTACACATGAAAATTATCTTATACGAATATGAAATTGAATCCGACTAATATTCTCAATGCTCAAACTTGTTTCAAGCCCAAAAAAATTTATCCTTAATTACTTAAACTCATCTCAAATTAAATTATTATTATTTGAAAAATATTCAAATTTATTTAATTTTATATATTTTTAATTAATAATCTACATAAATTTTTTTATTAATAATTTATATTTTAATATTTTAATATTTTTTAAAATATTTAAATTCTATATACTTAAAACATAATATATATAAAAATTTAAAAATATTATTATAAAAAAATATATATTTATATTTTACTAATTTATATAAACCAGTTCAAATAACGAATACCCAATATATAAAATTCAAAACCCAACACAGGTATTATTTCTCAAACTGAATCCATCCCAAACCGATTATATGTTATCAAAACTCATCATATTAGGATTCAATTAGATCGAGTATCCGCAAAAATCCAATTCATTACCATCTTTAAATGAAACTAATATCCTGGCAAATTCATTAATATTTATATAGGTTGCGATATATTGATTTTTCTATTTTTTTCATATTTAATATTAATGTATTCAATAATACAAGAAATGATTAATATCATTTTTACATAAAAATGTATATTTTAGATGTAATTATATAATATTTTAATTCTTATATTCTTCTAGGTCTATTTAGTTTAAATGTAGATTAATTATGATTTGGGAATATCTGTATGTGCATGAACATAATTTTTTATTTTTAATTTATTAGTCAATATTATTTAAATTTTTAATTTTGACTATGAGATTATATGAAAAGCTATTATATTTTGGCATGTATTTCTATGTGAGAAGTTATGCTCCTTTCAATATTATTTTTAAGTTATTATATTATATATTTTTAAAATAATAAAAATGAGAAAAAGATTAAAAAAAAGGGGAAAAAAAGCAATTTGACTACTTAAGAGTATTAATTATATAATTATTATAAAATAATTAAAAAATACATTATTAAATTTATTTTTATATTTTAATCTATAATATATTTATAAAATATATAATATAATCTACAATCTAAAAAATAAAAATATTTATTAAATATATTAAATAATTAATATACTAAATATATTTTAAACTTATTTATATTAATTAATGTGACAATATAAAATTTCAAGATATTAATATAATAAAAATGAAAATTTTATAATGCATTAAACTATAAAATACATTTTAAAAATTGTTCTATTCTCTAATTTTATAACTAATTTACTTTCACATCAATATAGCTATACAACCCCATTATACAAGTTAATTAACATTATTTTAAATTATAAAAAAATAAAATATATGCAAATCAATTTTTTTTTATAAAAAAAGTAAATAATAAAGTTTAAATTAATTTAGTTCAATGAGCTTATTATTGATTTATTTCAATTTTTAACTATCTTTGTCTATTTATATTTTAAAAATTTATTATTATATTTTTTTTATTATATTGTATTTAAATTTAAAATGAAGTTAATATTATATGTTAACAGTATAACACATAACTTTCATAAAAATATGATATAATAAGAAAACAAAAATTCTTAAATTGATAAATATTTTTATTTATATAATTAATTAAAATGACATTAAAATTAATATTTTAATTTAAATAATTAAATATAATATTTATAATCCTATGATAATATTATATTATTTATAAAAATTAACAAAAAATTATATAGAAAACTTAAATTACAGGTCTGTATAAATGGTATAATAATGTGTAACATATGTTGCAGAAAAACTAGTAATATATAAAAGTATGAATAAGAGGCAAACTTATGAACCCAAAGATACAATTTAACTCAACTTAACTAAACTTTTATCCCAAAAATTTGGGGTCGGCTATATGGATTCTCTTTCTCCACTCTAAATGATTTTGGGTTAAATCCTCGGAAATGTGTAATGCTTCTAGGTCATGTTGTATGACTCTTCTCCAAGTCAGTTTAGGTCTACCCCTTCTTTTCTTTCTATCCTCTATCCTAATGTGCTCTACTTGTCTAACTAGAGCCTCCATATGTCTATGCTTCACATGACCAGATTACTTCAATCTCCCTTCTCTCAACTTATCCTTAATTGATACCACTCATACATTTTCTATAATACTCTTATTACGGACTTTATCTAGTCTAATATGGCCACTCCTTCACCTTAACATTCTCATTTCCGCAGCTCTTATCTTAGACACATATGACTCCTTCAGTGCCCAACACTCACTACCATATAATATGGCCAGTCGTATAGCTGTACGGTAAAATTCTCCTTTCAACTTATTGAGAATCTTGGGATCACATAAAACTCCTGTGGCATGTCTCCACTTACCATCCGGCTTTAATCCTATGACTAACATCCTCCTCGCATCCCCCATCTACTTGAAAGACTGAGCTGAGATATTTAAAGTGATTTCTTTGGGACAGTACCACTCCATCCAAACTAACTCCGTCCCTATCATCAGTTCGACCTTCACTGAACTTGCAATGCATGTATTCTATCTTCGTTCTACTTAACTTAAAACCCATTGACTCTAGAGTACTTCTCCAAAGCTCTAGCTTTCTAATAACTCCTTCTCTCGTCTCATCTATCAGAACTATATCATCCGCAAATATCATGCATCAAGGGATACTCTCTTATATATGTTTCATCAATTCATCTAAAACTAATGTAAAAGGTAAGGGCTTACTGCTGAACCTTGGTGTAATCCAATTGAGATAAGAAAATCTCTTGTGTGTCCTCCCACTGTGCGCACACTAGTAGTTGCTTCTTCATACATATCTTTCAATACTTGTATATACCTAATAGATACCCTCTTTTGTTCTAACACTCTCCATAAGACATCTCTTAGAATACTATCATAAGCCTTCTCCAAATCAATAAAAACTATGTGTAGGTCTTTCTTCACATCTCTATATTTCTCCATCAAGCTTCTAATAAGAAAAATCGCTTTTATAGTTGAACGATCGAGCATAAAGCCAAATTGATTAGGAGATATAGAAGTATCATGACGTAATCGATGTTCCACAACTCTCTCCCACAACTTCATAGTATGGCTCATGAGTTTAATTTTTTTATAGTTTGAGCAACTCTGTATGTCTCCCTTATTTTTAAAAATGGGTACTAAAATACTCATCTCCATTCATTAGGCATTTTCTTTGAGTTTAGAATCTTATTAAACAATTTAGGTATTTGGGTTTATGAACCCAAAGATATTGCCAATTTTAAAATATTGATAATATTAAAAAAACTAAAAACTTAAAAATTGAAAAAGTTATTAGCAAGCTAAGAATTAAAAAAAATTGTATTATAAATATTTATATAAAGAATAAAATTCTTATTATAACACAATTCTAAAAAGATAAAAATAAAAAAAGTTATTAATAAGCTAAAAAAATCATATTAGAAATATTTACCATAAAAAAATAAAATTCTTGCTATAATATACAATTCTATTAACTTGAAAATGGGAAATCAATTACGTAAATGAAAAAAAAAAATTGTCTTTTAACATTTTTATAACCTTATTATTTTAACATTATTTTGAAAATTAAAATTTTATAATATAATAAATTGTGTATTTATTTCCCTATAATAAATTATGTATTGGGATTATATTGACATATAAATTATTAATAACTTAAAATTAAATAAAAAAACCGTATTATATATACTTACAATACGAGAAGAAAAATACAATTGTTTTTATAATACAATACTATTTTCACTTGAAAGGAGAAAAAAATTTACGTGAAAGAAAAAATTTTAAATTTTTTATAATTCTATTATACATTGTTTAGTATATTGAGCATTAAAGTTTATAATATAATAAATTGTGTATTTATTTTCTTATGGTCAACCCCAACCCCCCACACCCCCCCCCCCCCCCCACTTATATATATTCGAATTATATTGATATATAAGTGTACTAGAATTAAGAGTTTTATTTCATTTTATATGCTATGGATCTCTCTTAATTTAATGAATAAGAGATCTATTATTAATAATGTTAAAATGAAAGCAATAACATACATTAATAATAAATTAAATGAAAATAGCAATAATACATATAAAATTATGAATACTAAATAAACTGTACCCTTTAATTCCTTTCTAGACTATGAACTATGAACAATTAAAATAAAACAAATAATTTAAATAAAAATGTGATAATTTTAGAAGTAAGTTAATAGTACGATTTAAAAGAAATTTATTTGATTTTGATAAAAAAAACCAATACTAATAAAAAAAAAACCGTCAATAACGTACAACTGAATCTAAATCTAATTAATTTGTTTTTCTATATATCTATATTATTATCATTATTGTACAATTATAATTTCTTAAAAACTTTTATTGCATACAAAATTAACATTATATCACCTATAATCTCTTATTTATCTAGCTATATTATATATAAATATATAAAAGCACAGGGTGGTGTGGGTTGGGAAGGGAGGAATATTAGTTTTACTCAAATTGCCCTTCTTTTTCTAAATTATTTACAATTATATTTTTATTATTTAAATAAATTTTAAATTTATATAAACTTAAAATTCTTAATTTTAGAATTCATAAAAACTTAAAATTCTTAATTCTGCCTATTCTTAACTATAATTAAAAATAAAATTTCTTAAGAAGTTTGCAACTTATTAAAAATAAAATTTCTTATCATTAGTTTTACTCAAATTGCCCTTCCTTTTTTAAATTATTTATAATTATATTTTTATTATTTAAATTAATTTTAAGTTTGTATAAACTTAAAATTCTTAATTTTAGAATACATAAAAACTTAAAATTCTTAATTTTGCCTATTCTTAACTATAATTAAAAATAAAATTTCTTAAGAAGTAATTAACTAAATTAAGAAATTAATTAGTTATAAATAAAAAATATCATTAATAAACTAACAAAAACGTATTATAAATATTTACAATGAGACCATAATTATATTTTAATTTAAAAAAATTATGTAAAAGAAGAAAAATATTATTTTTAAATTTTTATAATAGTATTATAATACTAATAGAAAATTTATAATCATCAAATTGAAGGTTTTAATATTTTTAATAAATATTACATAATAATTGTCATCAACAAAAAATCTCACACTTTGTATTGTGACCTCTTAATATTTATCATATATTCATAATATGTTTATTTTATTCAATTATGTAATCTATTAACTTATAAAACAATCTAACGTTTCCATACAAAAATTTTTTGAGATATCAGAGAAAACTAATAATTATAATTAATCTAGTGACTTAGAATTGGGATCAAAGGCAGATAACAAAACTAAAGCAGCATCAAAGAATACTAGATGTCTTCATCAAAACGAACAAAATAAGAGCACCCCAAACCCAAAAGTAGCAAACCTTACTATTGAAGCATTCAGACTTCAACATAATCATTGACTACGTAGCGATGTAGATAAGGTGTTTGAGCATGCCACCTTAAATGCTTAACTAAGCTTTAGTACCAAATTAATTTCCATTGTCTACATGAACTATTTTTCTCCCGCATTTAACTACGAATATATGATTAAAATGTTCATTCATATTAATTATGTTATCAATTTTTGACCTATCGTTTCCCCTTGTTTCTTTTCCCTTGTTTTTCAGATATCATATTGGATGACTGATCATAGGCATTTCACATTATTACCCGCTGATGCTGTAGTTAGGTTGGTCTTAATCAACAAAATTTATGAATCCACTCACGCGGAAACTTATTACAAGAAACTTTCAAATAAGTTGAAAACTTACCATGCGTATGGTGCCTAAAAAGATTTTGGGTATGTGGTGTTCTTGTTTTGTTCATTTTGATGAAGACATCTTACTTTTACTCTCTTCTTCAAAATCCAATCCCAAGTCACTAGATTAATGATAATTATTAATTTTCTCTAATATGTCAAAAAAAATTTATATAAAGACATTACATTGATAAGTTAATAGATTATATAGTTGAAATAAATATATTATGAATATATGATAATTATTAAGTGGTTACTAATGTTTGTATTTTTTATTGATCACAATTATTATTTAATATATATTAAAAATATGTAAATCTTTAATTTGATGATTATAAATTTTCTATGAATATTATAATACTATTATAAAAATTTAAAGATAATGTTTTTCATTTATTTATAATGGCAACCAAATTTTTGCTACAGTTCTAAACTTGACATTCACCATGGTAACATCTTTTGTAATGGTTGTTACAATAGACGAAAGTCCAACGGGCTGCAAATCATCCATTCCTGAATCATCTCGCATTGATTGATAGTCATAAGGTAGGCATCACTTAAAGAATTGTCAATATTCCGCTAATCGTTATCTTCTTGAGTAGAAGGCCGATACTCTAACATTTTTAACTTTCACTCTTTTACTACTACTATTACTATTATTATTGTTGTTATTTCATGTACTTGAAAATAATAGAACAAAATAAAATTCAATTGAATTTGCGAGAATTACTACACTATATATATTGATTAATTTAAATCAAGAATAGACAAGAGAGAAGGAGATGATTGAAAGTTCAAAAACACCCTAGTTTGACTTTGGGATTTTAGAGGAGGTGGTGATCGTAGAAGAAAGTAAAACTATAGTGGGTACATGGAAATAGCCTAGATAAGGATGTGACAGACTATTTTCCTTTTTAGTGTTTTTTCTATATAAATTTTACTTTAGTCTTTTTGGTGATTTTTTTTCTTATTATTATGAAATTTCAATATGTCCATATTTTGATAGAATTTTTTCTAATGAAAAATTATTACTTTTCATTTTCATTTCAGATAAAATAAACAAAGTTAAGTAAAATATTTTTAATTCGCAAATCATAATGAGCACATAATATTCATTTATCATTAAAAAATGTTTCAAAGAAAACCAATAATTATAAAATATTAAATTATATTTTCATGAACATTTTTTAATTTATTAATTTATATCCATAAAATTTAAAAATATATATTTTATATACATTTTTATTTCACTCATAATTTTTTTATTAGGTGATCCATAAGTAATTTTCATTTTAATCTTTTTTAAATTATGCATTTATTTTTTTCTTACGAGATATTTTATTCATTGCACTGCATTATAAATAAAATTCAAGTTAAATTATAAAAAAGAAAGACAATTATTTAATGATAAATAAAGTTATATAATATAATCATAATAAAAATGAATTTTTTCTTTTATAAAAATGACTTAATAAATAGAAATACATAAGTTATTCCACACTTTTAAAATTGTCCCTAAAAGACTATACAAAAAGGAAACAACTCACTATAAAATTAATTTACTATAAAAATTTGCAAATAGTAATTCACTTCCTATTTTGATAAAATTTACACTACTCATTTCCATCAAGGAGAAAATAAATTATATTTATCACTCTCTTCTTTACTCCCTTCATTGTTGTTCTCATTCTCCTTTCAAACTCCCATCTTCTCCCAAGACTTACGTAGGGTTTGTATGTTAATCTTCTCTGTACTCACTTAACTTTCTCTATTAAAACAACAGTTGTAATGGTTTTCTTTGCTAAGATGGCACCTAGGGAACAATTCAGTTTTTCCAAAACGATGACAACATCTTGAAATTTTTGCCTCGAAAAAGAAATCAGTGAAATGAGAAGAAGACACATGACATATATTCATGCCCTTATTTCTCATCTATATCTTTGTCACATCAATTTTAGATTAATTATAAAAATAATTATATACTATTTAAATGATAATATGCATTAATATATACATAAGATTATTTTATTATAATTAAAAAATAGTAATTGTTAGAAGAAAGAATACAAGTAATGAATAAAAGGATTGTATATTTGTCTGTGTCTCATTTACAGAGATATTACATCTATTTATACATGAAAATATGAACTAATTTGGACAAGAATAATAATTGCTATAATTATGCTACACAAATCTCCTATAATCATGCTAATTGCTGTAATTATGCTAACACCCCCCCTCAAACTCAAGGTAGTAGCACAGGTGCCAACTTGAGTTTGCTTAAGAGATCCTGAAAGCGAGCGGGAGGATGCGTTTTGGTGAATATATCGGTTTGGTGTGAGGAGACAGGAATCAAACATATGGTGCCATGAGCAACATGATGACGTACAAAATGACAATCAATTTCGATGTGTTTGGTACGCTCATGAAATACATCATTATGAGAAATCTGTATGACACTTCTATTATCGCAATGAAGCATTGTGGCAGAAGAATGAGTGACACCCAAATCAGTTAATAACCACCGTAACCAAAGTAATTCAGATGTAGCATCAGCAAGAGCACGATATTCAGATTCTGTGCTAGAACGTGCAACAACGGTTGCTTTTGCTACGCCAAGAGATAAGAGAATTACCCAAGAAGAAACAATAACGATTGTAGAGCGGCGATGCGTGGATCACCACCCAATCGACATCGAGTAGCGGATAATACTAGGGAGGAGGTAGCGGAAAAGTGCAAACCATGAAAAGAGTGCCTTTGATATAACGAAGGATTAATCTGCAGAGAAATGAGTTGAGCGAGGAGCAGACATAAACTGGCTGACCAGATGAACAGCATATGAAATATCAGGTCGAGTAACTGTGAGATAAACAAGACTCCCGACAAGCTGTCGATATAAAGTAGGATCATCAAGAGGAGTGCCATCAAGAGGTGTAAGTTTGCAATTGAGCTCCAATGGGGTTGATATTGTTTTGCTATCGATGATGCACTTCGAGAAAGTAAGTCGGATGCATACTTGGCTTGAGATAGATAATAGCCATCGAATTTTGAGAAACTTCAAGACCCAAAAAATAGTGAGAGAACCTGTGTCTTTCATTTCAAAATGTTGATTGAGATAATGTTGTAACTCTAGAATACGGATGAATCATCTCTGTTATTATCATATCATCAACATAAAGCAACAGAAGAACAATACCACCGTCGGTTCATGAGTGAATAATGCAGAATCATGTGGACTAGAGAGAAAACCAAGTTGAGCAAGAGTGGAACTAAATTTGGCAAACCAGGCCCTGGGAGCTTGTTTTAATCCATATAAGGCTCGTCGAAGTTTGCAAACCTTATGAGGAGAATGATAACCAGGTGGAGGATGCATATAAACCTCTTCTGTTAAATCACCATGAAGAAAAGCATTTTTGACATCCATCTGGAAAAGTTTCCATTTACGAACTGCAGCAATAGCTAAGAGACTGCGAATAGATGTTAATCGGGCCACTGGAGCAAAAGTTTCTTCATAGTCGATACCATACTCTTGAGTGTACCCTTTGGCTACTAAGCAAGCTTTGTAGCGTTCAATAGTTCCATCAGAACGGATCTTGATTTTGTAAATCCATTTGCAACCAATAGGGGTCTTGTTTGGTGGAAGATCAACTACATCCCAAGTATGAGTTTTCTCTAAAGCACGAAGTTAAATCGTCATAGCTTGCACGCCAAAGAGGGTCAGTACTTGCCTCACGATAAGAACGAGGCTCATGAAGGGTTGCAATAGTAGAGTAACAGTGAAAATCAGAAAGATAATGAGGAGTTTCTCTTACACGGGTAGAACGACGAAGAGTAGTGCTAGGAGGAGATGCAGGCGCAGGTACTGGATCAACAACTGGTGCCGATTCAACAGGGGCAGGTGTAGTTAGGCTAATATTGAGCACATCACAATCACTTGGATCAGGACTTGGAAACAGCTCTTTGGAGGAGTCAGTGAAAAATAGAGAGTCAGTATTGAAAGAGTGATGAAATTTAGAAAGAGAAGAGAACATAGTATTTTCCCAAAAGGTAACATGACGAGAGATGCGTAACTTATTAGAAACAGGATCCCAACAACGATACCCTTTGTGTTCAATGCCATAACCAAGAAAACAACATAGACGAGCACGGGGTTCTAATTTCGTATGTTCATGAGGTTGTAAAAGAACAAAAGAAACACATCCAAAAGGTTTGAGGATGGAATAGTCAGGAGGTTGTCCAAACAACTTTTCAAAAGGAGATAAATTATGAAGAACCAAGGTAGGAAGACGATTAATAATATAAACAGCATGAAAAGATGCTTCTCCCCAAAATTTTTCTGGACATGAGGCAGAAAGAAGAAGAGTACGTACAGAATCAAGAATATGGCGATGCTTGCGTTCGGCTCGCCCATTCTGTTGAGAGGTGTGAGGACAATAACGTTGAACAACGGTGCCTTGTTGACTAAGAAACTGAAGTAAAGAAGAATCCCGATATTCCATGGCATTGTCTGTTCGGAGAATTTTAATGTCACAAGAGAAATGAGTTTTAATCATTTTTGCAAATGTGATGTAAATTTGTGATAACTCGATGTTTCAAAAAATATATCCAAGTAAACCGAGAATAATCATCAATAAATATTACAAAATAACAAAAACCATTTATTGAAGAAATAGGAGAAGGACCCCAAATGTCAAAATGAATTAAACCAAAAGGAGTGTCTGAAGTAGTATTATTATGAGAAAAAGATAATGCAGGTTGTTTTGCAAGCTGACAATTTAAACAATTAAATGACTCAAACTTAGTAGATCCTAATAATCCACGAGAAATTAAAGGTTGAATTTCTTGGTAGAAGCATGACCAAGACGAAGATGCCATTGGTGAATGGAGGAATTAGGGATTGTAGCTGCAGACACAAATCTCTGAGGAAGATGTAAAGATGTAAGCTCAAATAATCGACCCACTCTGCGACCCTCCCCAAGAATCTGCCTGCTTGTGGATCCATGCACTGACACCATGGTGAGAAAAAATAACATTTAGTCCTTTTTCACACAACTGACCAACAGAAATAAGATTGAGTGCCAAATTAGGGATATAATAGGTGTCAGGGAGATGAAGATTTGAGGTAGACACATGACCAGTATGTGTGATGTTCATTTTAGTACCATTTGCAGTATGGATTGGTGGTAAGGAAGATACAGGTTTTGCAAAAGACAAGAATTTAAGATTAGTGGTCATATGATTACAACATGCAGAGTCAAAAAGCCAATAAGAATTACCCGGAGTGGCAGACATGGCAGCAGGAGAATTAGAAGAGATAACCTGTTTGAATAGTGCCTCAAGATCACTCATGGTGATGGCAGTAGAGCCCTCAGTAGCAGCAACAGCAGTGATAGAGGAAGATCCAAGCTTTGAGACATTCTTGAATTTAGACTGCCCTCCTTTTGGTGTTGGAGGACGTGTGGGACAATGTTCAAGAATATGACCGTAACCATGACAATATTTGCATTTTATAGTAGGACAATATGCAAAAGCATGACCAATTTGATTACAATTCTTACAGAGTTGATTGCCAGATTTCTGATGTGAGGATCGAGTAGTTGCAAGAGCAGCTTCAAATTGAGGAGTTTTATCCAAACTGAGACGAGTCTCTTCAAAAATAATCTCTTGAATAGCAGTTTCCAATGATGGGAGTGGATTTCGATGTAGCAGGGACGCTCGAACGGCCTCATATTCTGATCGAAGAGCCATTAGAACTTGAATGAGATGAAGATGATCTTTACTGATTTTGGCCTGAGATATTTGATTCCAAATAGGTTGGACCTGGGCAAGAAAATCTTTCACAGATTGACCTGCTTCTTGTTTCAGATTATGAAGAGTAGTCCACAACTGATAATAGTGGGCAAGTCCAGTGGTCTGATATCGATTAGCCAAAAAATTCCAGATTTCTTTTGCAGAGTCATAATTAGCAAACTGGATGTGGATGGATGAGACAGAGGTATTGCGAAACCAGGTGATGATCTGATGATTTTTACTATCACAATCCTCAAGACGGTCAGCAAATTTTGCATTAGTTTCATCGTTCTCTCTTGTCGGCGCAGTGATATCTCTGGTAACAATACGCTAAAGCTTACGACCTATCAAAAAACTTTTCATTCCTTGAACCCAAAGATTATAGTTGGAACCAGTCAGAACTATTGCAATAGGTCTTGAAATATCAGATTTCTCCATTGATAACAAGATGAGGAGAAAAAAAAAATGGTATAATAATAGGTATGAAAGAATGAACCAGAACAGGTTGTAGAGAGAGCAGAGAGACCCCAAAAACTAGAAATAAAAGCTTTATGGCTCTGATACCATGTTAGAAGAAAGAATACAAGTAATGAAAAGGATTGTATATTTGTCTGTGTCTCATTTACAGAGATATTACATCTATTTATACATGAAAATATGAACTAATTTGGACAAGAATAATAATTGCTATAATTATGCTACACAAATCTCCTATAATCATGCTAATTGCTGTAATTATGCTACACAAATCTCCTATAATCATGCTAATTGCTGTAATTATGCTAACAGTAATAATGATAAATAATAAATTTATTAAATATTTTTTTGAAAATGCTTCAATAAATAATTAATTACTTTTAATTTTTTTATTACAAATAATAAAAAACCATGATTTTTAAATTTTTTATTATTTATTTATATTATATAAATTATTTATTTTTTAAATTAAAATTTTAATATATGAAATGCTAAACATTAAATTAATATAATGAAAAAAAAAAATTAGATGAATACGATTAAAAAGTATTTACTGTTTCAAACGAAAAAGTATACTTTAATGTACTCTAAATATAATGCATAATAAAATTAAGTTTACAAAAAATTAAATAAATAGGAGTATTATGTCATGATAGTTTCATATTATAATAATAAATAATTAAATTTAATTGGTTATTTAAAATTAAAGTATTATGATAATAATATATCATATTGAAAAATTAACAAAAATTTACGTATACAAAAATAAAATATGGAACATAAAATATGTAAAGATAATGTGCAAAGCACTTTAATAAAAAACAAGTTTTAATAAAGAAAGTGTATTAATATATTATTGGATAGATATCCATATTATTACATTTACTAGTTTTTTTTTTCTTATCTTTATTTTATTTATTATTTAAGATTGGGTGTATGCAACTCTAATCTTTTAAACTAAACTAAAAAATAATCGGTAAGAGTAGGGATGGCACTAAGTAGGGTATTCACAAACTTACTCTATCTGAATTTGAATTTAATTAATATTTTTAAACTTTGAACACATTCCAAATCCGATTAAAATTTACTTTTAACTATCCAAACTTATTCTAAACTTGATTATTACTATTCTAAAAGTGTAACGCCCTCACTTTAGGTAGTTCCGTACGTTCTACTGTTCCAGTAATCAAGGTCTGTTCAGACAGCTAGAATATCTGGAACTGTAATTAGACTAGAGTGAGGAGTCATAAATAATTCAAATAAGTGTAAGAAAAATTAAGGAAAAATTTTAAAAATGAAATACAATAAAGTTAAATGAGCCGGTGCCCTGGTGATGGGTGACCCAAACGGGAAGTTGCTGTCTTTACAGCTAGTAGTCCTAAACCCGAGGGAAATTCTATGAAATAATTTTTGGGACTCCATAGAAGAGTAATTGAGGTTTCAATGGAATTAGAATGCCAAGAAAATGCTCCTAGAATTTTATCTATCGGTACAAACAATTTTAGTCCGTTAAGCAAAACGAAGGGTATTTTGGTCATTTCGTCTTCAGAGACGATTTTCGACTAACTTGTCCAATTAAGTAAATAAATTATATAGCATAAAATATGAAGAAAAAGTGATGAAAATTAAATTGAAAATGAGTAGAGGAGAAAAGAAAAGAAAATGAAGTAAATAGGACTATGACATCACCATGATGCAATTAAAAACTCTCCACCCAATCACAACTTGACAAAGAAATTAAAAGGGATAAAAATGACATAAAAATGACATAAACACAAAACATTTTCAGTAGCCTTCTTCTTCCCATGAACCGAACCAAATAGAGAGAAAAGGAAGAGAGAGAGTTCCACCATTGATATCCCATTAAAGCTTCATTTCCACTTAATTTCACACCATAAAACCTCTTCCTATCTTCACTAAAATTAATCCTTACCACTAGAGCAAGCTTAAGGCAGCAATTTGAAGAAGAAATTGAGAAGAATTACAAGCTCAAGTTAGCTCATCAAAAGGTTAGTGCTATATCTCTCCATTTTTCTCTTTAAATTTGAAGTTAGGTGTATGGATTTAGTTAGAAATTCATGAAATTAAAAGAACATATCTATGTATAGACCAACTAAAATTTTCGGCAGCCTTAGTGATGGAAGTGTTGATGAGTTTTGAATGAATTTAAGTTGTATATAGATCGTCTTGAACATGACTATGAGACTTATAACGTTATTAAGTATGTTGAATTGATGTATGTGCATGAATTGAAATTTGAGAATTAGGGTTCTTGAACTAAATTATGGGATTTGTGCTTTGAGAGTGAATTAGTGTTTTAATGGCCAATTAGTGACCATTTATGGTGAATTGAACTTAAATTGGAATGAGTTGTGGCATTAAGAAGTGAATTGGTATGCTGCCTCTTAAGGTGCCAGAATATTGGACTTGAGTCCAGTGTGTTCCTAGGGTTATAACTTGAGCTATGTTACTCCAATTGCTGCAAGGCCAATTGAAAATGAAACTAGACACATAATTACACAACTTTGATGAAGAAACCTTGCCCAGAAAACAAACTTAGAATACCCTAAAAATTGACCATATTCGAGTAACTAATTCTAGACCTAGTAAAAGTAACTAAATGAACAGTGTTTAAATGAACAGTGTTTATTCATTTGCTATAACTCAATGTAGAAATATCCAATTGACCTGAATTATATATCAATGGAAAGCTTAGACAATTTAGAACAACCTTCATGTAGAACACAAACTCAAATTCTGGACTTAACCTAATGGAATTGTCCACCAAAGTCAGGACACCAAATCTGGCAGAATCAATTCTGCCCAGAAATATGGGTTCAGGTCAATCCTACCAATTATGGTAATTTGGCCATATCTTGAGCTAGAAAACTCCAAATAGAGTGATTCAAAAAGGGAATTAAAGAAGACACAATAAGGAACAACTTTCATGGAGAAAGTTTTATCAAATTTTTACTGCAGCCAGATCCAATGGAACAGTAAATTTGGACCTCAAATTCTAAAAATTTGAAATAAAATCTAAGAGGCTGGGAATTGAGTTTGGCAGTCAATGCTAACAAAAATAAAATAAAAAAATGTGGTATCTTGGTGAACTTAGGCTTAACAAATCTATTATGAATTAAAAAGTCAACCTTTGAAGGGAAATTGTCAAGTGAATAATAACCCCAATGATATAGGAAATGTTATACTAAATTAGAAAAACTATTAGGATGGTTAATATAGATAATGTGATTAATGAATTTAAATTCTTGAAGTTGAGTAACTGTAGGATTTAAGGAAAATTTAATTAAATTTGAAATTCATGAAATATTCATGGATTACTTGGAATATGAATAATAATTTATATACATAGTGTAATGAATAAATGAATATATGAATGAGACTTTAGTTCTCATTATTGGAGAAAGGATAAGGAAAACTGCTTTGAGTACAATTATCATGAATGGAATAATAAATATATAAATTACGAGGAATGCATGAATTATGTGTAATTGTGATTTAGGAATTTATGTTTTCACTAGAAATAGAATAAAATTTTATCAATTGTAATTGAATCTTATAATGAAATAATGACATAATAATGCATATTAATGCTTAATGGTACTAATGTGCCCATGTATTGCCTAGACACGTGTGTCAGATTGGATAGATTAGCATGCCAATAGGGTACTATTTGAGCAGTACTGCATAAGACTTTATGCCTGTATTTATAGCTTTATGCCTGCACTCATGGCTTTATACCTGATTACTTATTATCATGGCTTCTAGCCATACTGATATGTTATTATGGCTTTTTATCCATACTGACTGCTTACGTGGTTGACGTACTGAGCTTACACGTCACATGGTATGATGGCCCGAGCCACTGCGGTGTCCAGTGCGAACGACCTGCTTATCCAGTTTAGTCAGTCTATTATTGATTACTTAGGCAGTGAAATTTGTTAAGAATAATGTGAATTAAATAAATGAATAAGAAAGAAACTAAAATTAGTTTTAAAATTTTATTTACTATGCAATGATTCAAAATACCTAGAAATAAATTAGTGAAATGATAAGAAGATTTGCAAAAGAAGTAGAAAGTAAATAAATATTACAAATGAGTCTCTCATAATAAATTAAGACTAAATTTAATATTGTTAAATAATTGAATGTTATATATATTATTACTGTAAAGTTTATACACTAAGCATTTTCAAAGAAGGACAAATTAGGATAACCGAAAATTAATATTAGTAATCTCACATGAAATTAAATTAATTCTTGAGTATCCAAATATTACTTCGGTTTTATTTTTATTGTATATTATTTTCTTTGTTATATTATTGCACCACTAAGTAGCAATACTTAGTGCGATGGATTTGTTTCCTTCACACAGGTACTGAAGCTAAAACCCAGTGGACGATTGACTAGGATTTTTGGAGTGCAGATCTGTAAAGTGCTAAAGGTTGTCACCTCCTCAGCAATGCATATAGATAAGGCCCATATAAGTCATTTTATGTATTTTGTATAGTATAAAATTTCTTATGTTGTAATGTAAACTAGAAAATTGTAATTAATATTTATAGAATTGTAATTAATTTATATTTCGTGTAATTTATGAATTTATGTAATTAGTTTGTACATTGTGTAATTAATGAAGATTTGAAAATTTTGATATATGAATTGAACATGGAATGAGTTGCAAGAGTTGAATGTGAAATGATTATGATGAGCATGGATGATATTTTTATTGTAAAATATTATTGAAAATTTCAAGCAGGTGAATAGTGAAATACACAAAATGGTAATAGAAACATGGGAAACTCCGCTAGTTTCTCTTCAGAAAAATAATTGATATTAAAATATAATGAGAACAAAATTATTAAAGGAATAAAGTAAAATAAGAGTGCTCCTACACCGAGTGTGACATGCCTTGCTGGGTTACTCTGTAGACGGGCGAGGGGTGTTACAAAAAGTATCCAAACTCATTTAATTTTATATTTTTTAATTAATAAGCTGCATAAAAATTATTTTCTATTAATAACTTATATTTTTAAAATTTAATGATTTCATAAAATATTTAAATTCTATTTTATTTAAAATAAAAATATGAAATTTATAACTATTATTATAAAAAATATATTTTATATTTAATTAAGTATTTATATGAATAGGTACGGGTAATGAATACCCAAAACATAAAATTCAAATATGATTCGAACTCATCATAAGTATTATTTTTCAAATCTAATCCTATTCCAAATTCAATTATATATCATTCTAATTCGTCTTATTAGAATTTGATTGGTTCAAGTAACCCAAAACCCATTGCCATCAAGAGTCTAAATAAAAAATCGAAATTATAAAAGTTAAAATGCACTAGTTAAAACTTATTTTACTATTTTAACATGATTCTATTTTTTTATTAATAATTGAATGAAGATTATATTAGATTGTATCAAATAAAAAAAACAAAATACTAATTTTATATATATGTGTTTGTTATGTGCATTATATAATTTTAATTTAATTATACAATTATATATAATTAGACATAAATAAGATATTTATAATAATAGATTATATATATTTTAATTTTAAATTTGTTTCTTTAATTTAATTTATGTGCAAAGCATGTACTTTAATGACTACTAGAAGTAAAAATAGACTAATTACTTATATTTGAGAATTCATAATTTTTTTTTTGAAAAAAATTTATTTATGATTTGAATATGTACGTACTTACAATTGTATGATTAATTTGAAGAGCTTAAATCTAGCATTTGTTTTCGGAAAAAACGACCATCTTATATAGTTTGAGGCCGTGTGATTTGATCGAAGTTAGCTTTAGATGCCTGATTATTAAATTATCCTTTGATGTAAAAACAATATTATCCTATAAAATAATTTTTTTAATCCGGCTCCTATATAGGTTTATATTTTGATTCTCTTGCCTTTTGCAATTTAACTTATTAATATATTTTATTAATGGAATTTTCAGCCACATTAAAATAAAAAGCTTTTAGAAACCTCTCCTTTCTCTCATTTTTCATATTTTCTCTCACTTTTTTTTTTTATTTCTCTCCTTCCTTTAATCTCTTCTTTGAGTGGCTATCTGTGGCAGTCACTTTGCTTTTTTTTTTCTTTTTTTTTTTCAATTTTTAATAACTTTCATATTTGTTTTTGAAATAAATTTAGCCATATCTCTTTCGTTATATTATTATTGACATATTTTGGTTGAATAAATCCTCATATTTGTCATTATTAATAAATCTTGAGTATTGTGGTGTTTTTACTCATTTAATAGAATTATTATGTGTTTTTATTATTGATATATTTTATTTTTTGAAAGAGTTTTTTAAGAGGTATATATTTAAATTTAAAAGTTGTCCAATAAAACTTTAAAAAAATTATAAAGTTAAAAAGTGAAACGTGTAATCCACCTATATTAGACAATGTACATGTTCAATTAACATCATAGAATCTTTTAAATATTTTATATTATTTTTTATACAAATAATTAGTTTTATTTATTAAAAAAATATAATATATTGATTGATAATTTTCTCTTATACTCTGATTCTAATTAATAAAATATATATTTTTTATTTCTATGTTAAAAAAATTATGCTGCATATGAAGTTGCCATTTTTTTTAAGGACACTGGCTATATAATTAGTGAAAATGAAAAATAAGATGATAATGACAATGATATATATTGAATTGTTTATTATATTTACTTGCGGGAAATGATATCAAACTCATCCTTTCTCCAACCCCTCAAAATATATATCCATCACTATCCTTTTTTTTTTTTTTAAATTTTCTCTACATATATTTGCCAAATAAAACATATGTAATTTAGCAGCTAGCACAGTATTCAAAAGAAAAAAAAAGGAAAAAAAAAAAAAGGTAAGCTAAATTTGATGATAACCATCAATTAAACAGTGCTATTGGGGGCAACAACATGAACCATCTCCATCACAAGATTTTTATTCTCGCTTTCCTGATGAAGCTGTTTCTGGTCCTTCATTTTAAGGTACATTCCATACACATAAGAACAAAATCCCCACCCACAGAGCAAAGTGGACACCAACTTCCCTCCACCAAACTCATCCCCATACACCAATACTCCTCCCACCACGTTCATGCCCAGCAGCGCCGTCATGCATATCCCTCCGGTCAGGGACGACGTTAAGAACACCATCCCCGCCGTCCCCATGAAGCACATCTGCCATGTTACCAGGTTCCCTATCACTGTTATCCAATACCACTTCCCTCCTTTATCGAATTCACTCATGCTTTCTCTTTTCATCTCTCTGAATCCTCCGTCTGTTGCCATACCTACGGTGGCTAGTGCGGTGGCTGCAATTTCCATCACTAACTGCATTTCCATCACCATCTCGTAACACTGGACATTCCTATATATCCTTTCCATCACCGGTAAGTATAGGGCAAATAACAAGCCTGCTCCAATTGTGGAGAAGAACCCTATGAAGTATTTAGTCGGGGTTAATCCTTGAGGCCTGTCGTGGCTTGAACTTAAGGCTAGAAGGACTGAGCTAAGGGTAAGAAGGATTACGCAATTGAGATTTTGAAAGGTTATCCTTTGTTTTACGATGATGACTGAGAGAATGAGATTGAAGACGAGTTGCGATGATAAAAGCAAAGATGAGGTTGATACTGGGAGATAGGAATTGCCCCATGAGAAGAGAAGATTGTTTATGCCTAACATGAGGCCTATCAAGATTGACAAGATTAATATTCTCAGAGTAAAGCGATCAAACGGTCGTCTGTCGGTACATTTGAAGAGATAGTAAGGAAGGTAAATGGGGAAGAGAAGAAGAGGGAAACCAGCAGATTGGACCCATGTAGAGACCCATCTGCTTGAACCTTTATGGATGAAATAGAACTTAGACAGCAAGCTAGAAGAGACCGAACCCACAAACAGGCACAAATAGCTGATCATCAAAAGAAGCGTATACCTGTTAGTAGGCTTAGCCTTTTGGTCCACTTCTTCAATTTGGGCAGTTGGGTTAATATTATTGCTCATGATGACTAGAGATGATTCTTGGTGCGGCTGCTGTTCTTGATGAATATTGTGGAGAGTGAGAGAATTTATTAGATGGGTTTTGGGAGGATTTTGAGGTGGGGCTTCTACAAACAAAACCATTAAAAAGGAGTTGAAACGAAGGAGACGACCTCTTTATCTCACTGATGCTGTGTGGATACCTTTTGAGGCTTGGAGGTCTTAAGTAGCCAGCTGATTTAAGTTAAATTAAATTCTAACATCTTTATATCATATTATATATTACATTAGATACTGTGCGTCGTATACCAGTGGGTCCTATATTAGATTTGAGCTTATATAAACATGGAGTTGGCTTGTAGACAACTCCAATAAGAGCATCCAATGGTGATCAATATGAGTGCCTTTATGATCTTGCATCATCTAACTATATATGGATTTAATATTTCTATTATATATTTGCATATACAGATAGATGGTCCTCTTTATTTTTGTGTTGACGAATTTCCACCGTACGATTTTGAACTAGAATGTTCATTATACAACCACTAATTACTATACATACAATTAATAAAAATGAGCATATTACGTACGCAATATCAATGATTAACCATATTGAGAGGATAAGAGAAAGGAGAAATAGAAAGAAGGTCTGTGAATTGCTTCAGCTTTTGTTGGTTTCTTGAATAAAATTTTTGACAAGTGGCTTTAATTTTGAAAGTACAAGTGAAAAGAGGGAGACAGAGTTTCCTCTGTGTGCTTTGAAACGGCTAACTTTGACTGCTTCCTTTCTCCCTTCACTTTCTAGCAGTTCCCCTGACCACATTTTTGTGTTTTTGCATTGCCAGATATCGTCCATTGAGTGAAATGAGAACATGCAACAAATGAGGCTTATTGGCAATGGCAATTTCCCAGTTTTTTCAGTTTTGGATTGCCTGAGTTTCGCACAAGTGTCCCCACTTTTTAAGCAATCCCTTTTTATCTCCTTGTTTTTAGAACTTAAAATGGTTCTTTTGGGTAAAAAATTTAATAAGTATTTCAAGAAACTGATCAAACTTTTGTTCTATATACATCCATAGTTTTGCGCTCCAGAAAATAATCAGATAAACATGATTATCTCTATGGTTTGTAATAATATAAGATTCGACATAAGTATTATTTTGAGGGTAGACGAGTCTTAATTACATTACAGGATATGCTTGTGTAATGATTAGTGAATATAATAGTGTCTTTAGTACTGATATTGGCAATAAACAGTCCAATTTTATTGGGTCAATTAAAAATATATATATGGACGACTCCTCCGATGAGTCATATTAGGTTAAAGGATGGTTTATGAATTAGCCACTGGCCATTATTGTTATTAACAAGTTTGTTCCTGCATTTTAAGAAACTCATTAAAATATTTCTGACTTTTTACTATTTACAATTTGGTCCTTCCATCCTTTGTATAGCAAATTTGCTATCAAAGTTTTGTAAAAAGACTAAAATGCCCTTTGAACCTTTCTCTTTCATTCAAAATCCCTGAAACTTTGCTATAACATTCCCTCTTCATCATTCTTCCTCTCTTCTTCTTCTTTTTAATTTTTATAAACCAACTTTATTAACAACATCATGAGAGCACTAAAATAAGCCCAAGTGTCAAGCTAGACAAGACTATCTCAATTAAGGAGTGATAACCAATAATCCAAACAAAATAGCAAAACAAAACTAGAAGCATGCTACAAAATGCAGCAAATGAGTTAGACCCTATAGACACTTAGTTTTGGTGCTCTTGAGCATGTGTGCATGTAGAGGCAGTGAGGAGACTAATAATGATAATTCAAAAGATCCAAAGGAATTTTGAGACACCTCCAGGCCATTTGGAATGGATGGACTTTGCATAAAAAAATGTTTTCAAAGAGATGGAATAAAAAAAGATAAATTAAAGGTTTTTCAAGGCTTAATTGGACCTAGACCGAAGTATGGAACCTTGTGCCTTTCGACTAGGCTATGGTCTAAGACTTCTAAGGCCCCTAAGGCTAAAGAGGGAGGCCTTAGACTAAGTTAGGTCAAAAGCCAAGCTCATTAGGCCATGTTTCAGGGCCTGTTTAACCAATATAAGTGGAATTGAGCTTGGACTTAATTTTGAACCTTAAAAATAATTACAAATTAATTAAATTAATCAATTAAAGAGATAAAAAAATAAAAATTAGCAAATATTATCCTTGGTAACCAAAATTAGATAAGAGATAGGAAGGGAGAGTTTTGTTTCATCTAAAAGTCCTATTCCTTATCAACTTAGGTTTTCTAGCATTATCTATATAAACCCAAATCTTTTCATTTCTCTAAATTTAAATCACATAATCACTAGATTGGAGAAGCTATGGAGAGATTTTAAATCAAGTAGAACCCTCTTTGAGCTTGTTTCAACCATATATATATACACACACGCACACATACACTTTAATAAATTGAAAAGAGATATAAGATTTTTAATTGTGTTCTTTTCTACTACTTGATGCTACTGTGAGTCTCTGAAATTCAATCCTAGTACCACATAAGCCTATAAAACAAAGAAATGTGAGGTTGGTGGCCTTCTAGCTAGCCATTTCGATCTTAAGTTAGAGTTCATAGGTAGAGAGTGTAAATGAAAATCAGATAGCAAATAAATAGTAATTTTGACAGAGTTTTCATGCCTAATTAATGACATTTTTAATATTTATAGGCTTAAGCAAAATAGCTATTGTGATATCCCTTACTCATCTACAGTGTAGCCGAGTAAAGTGTATCATATTCGGTGCCGGAGCACCCTATCTTATCTTGTCCTGTCCATTGTTACTTTTAAACTTTAGAGAAAACATGTGGTAAAATTTTTTTTTTATCACAAAATATTTATGTGGATACTCGGGCAGAACCTCCTCTGTTTTATTTGCATTTGGCAAGTTTTACTATTCACCTGTTAAAAACAATTTCATATCTATCTCACATTTACACATATAAATCATGTATTTATATAATTTGCTCATATCCATTTCAAGTGAATATACTTCATTCCATTCATATGAAATTCATCTACAATAATTTACAATTTATTTATAATAGCAAAATTGAATTACATATCTCAAAAAGATTTACATCATTTACTTATATACAATAAATAAAATGCAAAACTAAATATACATGGGCCCTACCAAAGCTACTCTGCTGAGGTAACTAGTAGACACTGTCAGATCTGATCAAATCTCTGTCAAGGCACTACTGTTGTGGCTCTGCTTGGTCTCTAGTACCTACGCGATGGAAAACCAACGTGCTAAGCTAATTGCTTAGTGGTGAATAACTTTAAAGTAAAATAACTGAGTAATTAAAAATAATAGTTATAGGCTAATTTCATAAATTCTAAGTCAGTTATGAATTTTCTGCACTTTGAAAACAATTAAATTTATCGATATCTTTTCTGTTCATTTCTCGTATTTTCAGTCTTAATTAATTTATAACAGTGCCCAAGTAACCTATAATGAACTATAAGGCTGGATACATGGGAGTATACTGGTTAGATCTCCATATGTCTACCCTGCATACAACTGCCATGTCAGGCACAAGGCCAACGAGCAACCTATCAAAGCCAAAAATGAAATTAGGCACAATGGTCAACGGGCAGGTATATAGCCTGTAGAATAATCATATCAGATATATTTTATCGGTCAATGATTATTCATGTAGGCAGTACTGCTATCTGTAGTCCCTAATTGGTATACCAATCTATCCAAACTATATACATAAGTTTAGATTTACTTTGGGCAATTAAGCATTATTAATTACTTATTAGAAATTTTATATCACTTTGTAGTGGGAAAGTGGGTCTCATGTACCTATTTCATGTAATTCAGTGTTTAGTAACATATTAGGGTTAAACCCCTACCATAAAATAATTCATTTGTGAGCCTTTCTTTAGATTCAATTTTAATGTCTTAACTCTACCTATCAATTTGGTCACTTTGTGGCCACTGTTTGGCTATGCTTCCTTCATGGAAGTTATTCCTCTATGTCTTGTCTTTGTTTTTCCTTTTTGAATTATGTCATTTGAATTTCTGGAACTCAAGTTATGGTCAATTAACCATAACTGGTTCATTTCCTAATTCTGGCTATTTAACTAGGCAAATTTTGAAGTTACACTTTACCAATTTAATTGAACATGTTGTAGTCACTTTTAGGCTCTGTATTCTTCATAGAGTTTGTTGCCTTCTTATGGTCACTCAAAATTTTGGATTGCAATTTTTTAAGTTTTATAGAATTACTTATAGCCAAATAACTGGCCTAGATTCAAGTACCCTGTGCCAACAGGATCCCAGTTCAGGTCAGTGGATTTGACTCAACTTTTGGGATTCTTACATTTATAATTTGAGAAAATTGTCTAAAACAAAGTTGGAGCTCTATTTCTCAGATTTTTAGAACAATATGGCTCATCCCAATTGGAGTTTCCTAATGAGAGATATGACTAAAAGACTGTTCTGGAGTCAAATGGTTACTTAGGCAATTTCTAGAATTTGCATACTAACTTGACCTAGACAATTGACCTAGTTTCCTTGATTTCTGGGTTTTGGTCAAAATACCAATATTGTAGGTTGATGTCTTGTGGAAATTTTGCCACTAATTTCATTGCATTTGGATTTCTTTACACCAAGTTATGGCCTATTTTCCAAAACTGGTCAAATAAGCCTATGTCTAGCAATTTTTGGGCAATATGGTTCTGGAATGTTTTGTGACCTAACTTGTGTTAGTAGTATGTCCTAGAGCATATCATCTTGTATGTATCTTATACATATTTTATTAATAAAGGCAATTTCACTTTTTCGTTTACATAATATATTTATGTGCAATAGAAAAGGTCCATTGATATATTACTAGAAATTCTATTCTTAAGTTGTTAAGAATATGAGTGACAGTATTTCTAGTATAAAGTATCATAAATTGATTCACAATCGAGGATACTTCACAAAGGACATGACTTATCCAGAAAGATTGTAATCATGTTTATTCCCAAGGTACTTATATGAGATATAAATAAGATGGAGTGGTGAGTCTCATGCCACATAACAAACATGATAGGCACTTATACATGATAAGTAGGCCGAAACAAGCACATGGAGTTTACTCTTGTCAATGCATTGTCATATATCATATCAATGTATATAATCTTTCGACTTGAGATAACACAGTTATCTTGTATATAGGTGGTTTGAGTTTGATACTGCTTTTATACCTGTACTGTGTATGGGAATATGGGCATGTGTTGGCTCCTACTAGTTATATATAGAGATAGGTGTTGATCAAGATGGAATCCATTACCCTAAGTAAATAGGGATAAAATTCTATGTTCATTTAATTATTCTTGATGTTTCAAGTTTCTAGCCAGGACAGACAGATTTAGTCAGAAAAGAGTTTTTGACAATAAAATCTAATTAATCAAGAACTGAAATTAAAAGAGAACATAATGTTCATCGCAAATGGGGTTTGACATTAACCATAACTCCAGCTCGAATTGGGATTTTATAACAAAGAGATTCTAGTGCATGGTAACATATGATTAAAGGTTCATTTAAGGTATTCCTTATTACTGATTGGGTGGCCATGGCATACTATGCTAGGTGTCAACCATGATTTATGAGATGCCTAAAATGATTTAAAGAAATCATTTATGGTAAGAAAGAGTTCTAATGATATTAAGAGTTAATATCATTTCTCATTGCCAATAAGTAATGAGCCTAGTAAGTCACACATCTACATAAGCTAATCACCATTTAAAATATGATTTAATTGATTAATTAAAGAGTTTAATTAATTAATTAAAGATGTTTGGTTTGCAATAAGATTGCAAAGTCCCTAGCATGACTTGAAACCAAATCTAAGTTATTGGATGTATAGTATAAATTAAATTTATATTTAATTTGATTAAATATGAATTTAATTATGAGAAATTAATTAATGGAGATTAATTAATTAATTTATTTATTTATTTATATTTGATATATATTGATTTAAAGAGGAGAAATTATACTTTTGGGTTGAGAATTCAAATTAAAGAGTAAGGGCAAATTGGTCTTTTCACATAGTGATATGTGGCACCATGAGATAGTGACACATGACACCATATGATCTTGCTATTTGTATTCCTATGATGGAAGACCACGTGTTATGATTTAAATGGAGCTTGACACATGGCTTCATAGGATTAAATCAAATAATAAGAAGATGGGATCTTGTGGTGACATGTGGCAAGGGAATTAGGGTTTGACCTAAGTATATAAAGAGAGGATATAAAGAAAAATCAGCCCACTCTCTCTTTTCTCTCATATGGGACTGCAACAAGAAGTCTCTTTCGCCTCTCTTCCTTTCTCACTTGATTTAAAGAAAAATCCCTTATTTTCTTTGAATTAGAATTGCTAGAAAAGGTTTCTAGTGTCCTAAATATTAGTAGTATGCCCTAGAGCATATCATTTAGTATGTATCTTGTACATATTTTATTAATAAAAGGCAATGTCACTTTTTTGTTTACATAATATATTTATGTGTAATAGAAAAGGTCCATTGATATTTTGTTAGAAATTCTATTCTTAAGTTGCTAAGAATATGAGTAACAGTATTTCTGTCACAAAGTATCATAAACTGGTTCACAATCGAGGATACTTTGCATAGGACATAACTTATCCAGAAAGATTGTATTCATGTTTATTCCCAAGGTATTTATATAAGATATAAATAAGATGAAATGGTGAGTCTCATGCCATATAACAAACCTGATAGGCACTTATACATCATAAGTAGGCCGAACCAGTAACACATATGATAAGCACATGGAGTTTACTCTTGTCAAAGCGTTGTCATATATCATATCAGTGCATATAATCTTTAGACCTGAGATAACACAGTTATCTTGTATATAGGTGGTTTGAGTTTGATACTGCTTTCATACTTGTACTGTGTATGGGTATATGGGCATGTGTTGGCTCCTATTAGTTATATATGAAGATAGGTGTTGATCAAGATGGAATCTATTACCCTAAGTAAATAGGGATAAAATCCTATGTTCATTTAATTATTCTTGATATTTCAAGTTCCAGGCCAGGACAGATAGATTTATTCAGAAAAGAGTTTCTGATAAGAAAATCTAATTAATCAAGAACTGAAATTAAAAGAGAACATAATATTCATAGGAAATGGGGTTTGACATTAACCATGACTCCAGCTCAAATTGGGATTTTGTAACAGAGAGATTCTAGTGCATGGTAACATATGATTATAGGTCCATTTAAGGTATTCTTTGTTACTGATTGGGTGGCCATGGCGCGCTATGTTAGGTGTCAACCATGGTCTATGAGATGCCTAAAATGATTTAGAGAAATCATTTATGGTAAGAAAGAGTTCTAATGATATTAAGAGTTAATATCATATCTCAATGCCAATTAATGATGAGTCTAGTGAGTCACACATATACACAAGATAATTATCAAATAAAATATGATTTAATTGATTAATTAAAGAGTTTAATTGATTAATTAAATAGGTTTGGTTTCCAATAAGATTACAAAGTCCCTAGCATGACTTGAAACCAAATCTGGGTTATTGGATGTATAGCATAAGTTAAATTTATATTTAAAGTATTTAAATATGAATTTAATTATGAGAAATTAATTAATAGAGGTTAATTAATTAATTTATATTTGATATAAATTAATTTAAAGAGGAGAAATAATGATTTTGGATTGAAAACTCAAAATTACAACATAAGGGTAATTTGGTCATTTCACATGGTGACTTGTGGCACCATGAGATGGTGACACATGGCATCATATAAGCTTTTTGTCTTTCTATCTTGTAAGATGATCAAAGTCAAGATTAAGTATAGCTTTGACACTTGGCTTAATGTGATTGAGTCAATTAAAAATAAGATGCAATGAGGTGGTGACATGTGGCATAGGGTTTAAGTGACTTAATGACCTAATTATATAAAAGGGAAAAGAAAAGATGAAATATAACACACTCTTATTTTCTCTCAAGTGTGGCGGCACACCTCTCTCCTCTCCTCTTCATCTTGTCTCATCAATTCAAAGAGAATTGCCAAAAATCCTTTGAATTAAAATTGGTAGAAATTGTTTCTAGTGTCCTATACATATATACTACCTCTCTAAAGGCAAAAACGTAATTTATAATTGGTTAGCAAAGGCTTGAGAAGCAAATTGGGAGTGGCCCATTGGTGATCTTGGTGTGGACAAGCTAGAGGGACAACACTTGGGGTCCTAGATGCTTCCTAAAAGTACCAATTACATCCATAGTGCATCATAGATGTTAGTGCTCTAACTCCTCTTTTAAACTAGGGTTTAAATGAATTAATTTGTTAATTCACAATCTTGAATGGCAAACATAGATCCTAATACATATTAAAAGTGTTTAATATGCAATTAATTATTGAAATTAATTAGGCACATAAGAGATGTGGCATGATGCATGTAACCCTAGAAGAAATTTTTTGAAATTTAATGCTCTAATGAACTAATTACCATGCTTTCGCTCCTTCAATTGGTATCAGAGCCACTATATTTGCCATTTAGATTGAATATTGAGATTTAATTGTGTGACCTTGATCAAATTATGATTGATATAAAGCTGTTTAGATTCACCAAGAGGTGGCGGCATGGTTGTGTACCTCATGGTGCGCATGGTTGTTGGGCTTCCCTCTTGGTGCGCATGATTGTTGGGCTTCAATATATAATTCTTGTATGTCTTTAGGCCCATGCTTAATTAAATTGTTTAATTAAGAATTTTGATCATACAATTAAATTTTGAAAATTGTTTTCAAGGTATTAAATTTGGAAAGAGTTTCTAAATTTAATTTGTTTGAATGAGATTCAAATCTGAATTTTTAAATTTGTTTGAATGAGATTCAAATCTGAATTTTTTAGTTAAATATGAGATATTCAATTTAATTTTAGTATGTATATTTTATTTAATTGTTAAATGGTAATATGCATGATAGATGATCATGGATAATAAAAGACTAATGTGATTGGATTTATTTCTTTTATTTTTTTTTTGGGTTGTAAAATAATTAATTTTATTTTTGGTGGCATGTATTATAAGTATTGTAATAATTTAGGTTGTAATTTCATTTATTTAAGGACTTTAAAATCCATATTCTTGTAAATTCGCCTTGGTATGCCAAGGATTATAATGTAATTGGATTGCAAGAATATCAAGGAGGTCAAGAGTATTGGTGAGACCAGTGGGAGAAAATCAAGATCAAGTGTTGATTATGTACTCCTTCAGCAACTCTTGTAAAATGAATGAATGAAATGCACCTAGGAATGCCCTGATTCAATTCTTGGTGGCTCAGAATTGAATCCCTTAAAAAGTCCATGATCATACCATATTTATTGTTTATCTATGTATGCATGAGATGTATGGGAATGTATGCAAGTATATGATATATGAATGCTAATTGGATCATGTGTAAAGTGAGACCATAATAGTAATTAAGCCGACCACTAAATCTTCCAAACAAATGATTAAGTTAGAAATGGTATAATTAAAGTATTTATATCATGGGCCCTCCATTGAGGCAATTATTTTAAGAAATTTTAAATACTTGCATGTGATGCATTTAATTTAAGAGATTTTCTTAAGAATAATTGTTAAGCATGAGATGTTGTAAATGTGTAAATTAGTTGATGGCCAATAATGGATGTGCCTGAGGATATTAAAATTA
The DNA here is from genome assembly GCF_030052815.1 of Hevea brasiliensis. Lineage (NCBI taxonomy): Eukaryota > Viridiplantae > Streptophyta > Magnoliopsida > Malpighiales > Euphorbiaceae > Hevea > Hevea brasiliensis. Next base: position 86,760,508 of record NC_079496.1, on the reverse strand, counting down.
TTTGTATGTTTACTGGCTTAATGGGATCAACTTAACTAATGCAAGATAAATCAATAATGGATGTGCCTGAGATTTTGAGCATTAGGGGCTAGATAAATGATTGAACCTCACATGAGATGTGATGGTAAGGAGTTGCTCACTTATAGTTTATTGTAATTCTAATAATGGATGTGCCTGAGGATGATCAATAAGATTATAAGAATTCAATCACCCACTAGAAATCCATCCAACTAAGATTTTCATTTCCTACTTTGGAAGTGTAGGATTTGCCAAGTTAGTGGGAGGCCCAATTTGATTAAAAGACCATAATCACATTGGTTAATTACTTGATACATTTACTAATTAATCTAGTTATTTTCTACCGTTATTCTTGTCACACCCTACCCCTCTGTAAGGTATAACATGATCCCGTAGTATACCTAATGAATTACTAACTTCGTCTACTGATAACCCATTAAATACACTACAAGGAATTCTAAAACTTTTCTTACTTCATTTTACAGTGGTGAGCACTATTTACAGGTGTTAAAAACTTTTTGTGAACTGACTTTAAATAGTTAACACATTTAGACTATTAGTAATTTCTGTAAAAATTTTAGTAGAGTGCCATCTGTATTTTGGATAAAACAGTTCTTCAGAAAACCTGTAAAAAGCACTTCAATATTTTTCCAAATCTCCACTTCAACAGTTAAACAACGCAATTTCTTTTTCAACTCAAATCCACAATAATTTTTCAAAGACTGAGATAAAAGAAAGATAATACAATTTTTACAAGTCAAAATACTCATAATTTACTTTACAACTTCAATGTACAATTTTAATTTACAACTGCTCAAAACTAAGAACAATATATACATACAGTGAACATACATTATAGTACAAAATGCAAAATGTGGTATATTCAATATACTCGATGATCTCTCGCTGAATGCACTAACAGCCTAGTCTGTTGCCCTGTCCGTCTGTCTACCTGCGACAGCAATGGAAAGCTATCGTTGAGACAATGTCTCAGTGGTGCACAACATTAACAAATACAATTTTAAATCAATTTTCATAAATCATATAAATGATGGATACATAAAACCATAGTCAAATTCAAGACAATGAATGTCATAAGGAATTTAACACAATATCACATTAAATCTCAGTAATCAAAACATAGTTAAATTCAAAAGACAGTGAATGTCAATAAGAATTTAAACTCCAATTCACAATATCACAATAAATCTCAATAGTCAAAACATGGTTAAATTCAAAAGACAGTGAATGTCAATAAGAATTTAAACTCCATTTCACAAATTATCAAATCGCATAATAACACAATTTAGTCGAATAATTTAAGAATACAGTGTTGCCAATTCATACACAACTTAAGCCATGACACAAAATTTCCGATCAATGCCGCGTTGTACACCAAGACAAAGCAATCACAACCCCACTAATCGAAATCAATGAGGAAGGGAGCTAGCTATATAATGAGTACTCATCCGATCACCTCAACTGGTAAACCAGAGAGGGAGAAAAATAAACGATCACGACTCCATAAATGGAGAAGGAAAATAAACGATCACAACCCCATAAATGGAGAAGGAATGATACGATACTGTCATGCTAAGTGTGAACACAAAATTAATTCCAAATATTTTATTCAAATGATTCGTGAGAATCCAATAAATTTCCAAAGTCATAATTTCATTCACAAAATGGCAACACAATTCATAAGTAACTTCAATTTTCACAAATCACACTAAATAATTTTTTCCACAGTTTCAAACCATTTACAATGCTTTTCAAGCAATAAGTATCCATTCAAATACATTTCCATAATTAAAAACAATAATATACAAATAGTCATAATTTATTTCAATTGAAAAATTCAAAAGAAATAACTGTTGTTCACAAACCTTTGATAAAACTCTCCTGGCCTTGACTCAGTGTTTTCTTACGTTTCCCTGACTCTTTGCTAACTGAGAAACACAATTTGAAGTGTTTCAGTACTCATTTAAACTGTCTCTAACGATAATGCTTGATAATTAATTCATTGAATTCTATTATTTGCTTAGTGAACCTAATATGTCGACCCTCGATGTATTCTAGGTAAATTAGGTTTTAATGTTACTAATATGTCACATTCAATAGTCTTTTAGGGTTGGTACACATTATTAAATTCATTTCCATGTATCTTGCATTTTCTTGCAATTTGCTAGATTCCGGGATACTAGTTTGACCTAGTCGGACGACCTAGTTTCCTCGGTTTTCGGGTTTCGGTCAAAACTACAAACTTGTAGATCTATGTCTTATGGAAAGTGGGGCAAAATTTTAGGTCATTCTGAGTTATGTAGACCAAGTTATTGTCATTTTACTATTGCTGGTCAAATTGCACCAAAATTGGTCACTTTAGGTCATTTTAGGTCATTTTAGGTTCGGCCAGTTTTTGGACCCGAACTTGTGAAAGCTTTTTGACTTGCTTATGATCATTTCTGGGCTTTGGTGTCTTCATAAGACTTGTAGATATAGGTCTTAACTATTCATGGTCAAAATTTCAGGTCAATTGGACCTGTTTTGAGTGAGTTATGGCCTAAATACTAATTGCTGCCCAAATGGTCAATTTTCAGGCCTCAATTGCACTTAATCCGGATTTGGTCATTTTTAAAGCTACCTTGCAAGCAGAATTTTGCCAAGCTTCCTTCATGAAAGTTGGCAATTTTGTGCCTAGTTTCACCTCCAATTGGTCTCATACCAATTGGAGCCACACACTCAAAGTTCTAGGCCTAAAACTCAAATTGCCTTATTGCATTTCTTTCATACACATCAAGGATCACTCCTAACACTTACCAAACTCAACATTCAAGTCTATTCTGGTTGTACCATAACCTAAACATAATTTACAACATATTATAGGTCATTTTGGCAGCTTACAATTACATTCAACAAACACCATAAAGTGCAGAATTTTTTAACTCAATTACAACAATTCAAGCACCTAACCATAACATTTTTTTCATGTCCAACTTCACACCATCGTATATGGACTCAAACTGCCATAACATCCAACACAAGTCAACATTAATATACCATAAACCAAGCATGAATTCCAGCATTCTTCAAGTGTCAACAACCTGCCGCATTAGTGCATTTACAATCCATTAATTTCCAAGCTTCAAATTTCAATTCACATTTACATATACTAAGTATACATCACAAAAACAATTTCCTACACAATATACATTTAATCAATCATTTAATTCATCATTTACAAGCAAAAATAAACTGCATTCAAAGTGTTTCCATGGCTGCCAAAAGTACACATCCCCATTCCACATCAAACCTCAAAAATTTCTCCATAAATCAAACACCCATAACATCCTTACAAACTTTAATTAAACAATAATCAAAAACACAAACTTACCACTTTGGAAATTCTTCAAAACCTCACCAAAACTTCTTAAAATTGCTATCAAACTCTTCCTTGTGATGTGGGGATAAACTTTAATGAAGCAACCTTGGTGTTTGGGGGTGGAATGGAGGAGATGTGGGAGCTTGAATCAAATGCGGCAATGGAGGATTTGGGAGCTCTTCACTACGGCAATGGTGGTTTTGAAGGTTGAAGATGAAGTGTGAGTGGAGTAATCTGCCCACTTAAGGCCTATTATAATCCTTAGTGGTCCACTCACATAAATTAAATCATATTATATGTTTTAATTGATAATTACTCCATTTACCCTCAATTTTTTCTATTTACATTAGGTACCCCTAAATTAATTTTTCAATATATTTTCCAAGTGTAATATTATTTATTTTTAATGGAAATTTAGGTCAAAAGACAACTCGGGATGTCAAATGACCACAATGCCCCTGTTCGGGTTGCATTCCCGATTTTTCGGTAACACCGGGTTTTGTCCGTTTTTCGATTTCTCACTTTTTTTTTGTACTAATTATTTAATTTTTCTTTGATATTTCTAATGATATTTATACTTCAATAAATATTTATTTGAGTCCTCAAAATATTTTCCAGGGTTCTCCGCAGTCCAGGGCTACTCAACGGTCCACGCCGTGACTTCTCGGTGCGGTCACCCATCGCTAGGGTTCTAGGCTCGCTTAACTTGATTGCATTTCTTTACTATTATTTTTCCTTTGTTTTTCTTGTATTTTATTTTCTTGTATTTCATTATTTTATGTCTCCTCACTCATATTGAAGTGTAGTTCTAGGCATCCTAGCTGTCCGGACAACACTGGTCACCGGAACAGTAGAACGCACTACCGAACTTAGGGGTGTTACAATTCTCCCCCCCTTAAAATAAATTTCGTCCACGAAATTTTACCCAATAGCCATCTTATAATAGTCATACGTTTATTTTCTCTTTTCTATATGATCATATAATCTTCTTTTCCTCAAATTTGTATAAGACTTTTAACAATCTAATACAACGTTTAATTTGTTTGGATAACACCAATCTCCTCTTACTATTGTGCTGTCTAATATTTCAGTTCATGTTCCTTTTTGAATGACCCTTGAGGTCATGTTAGAATCATTTATCTAGTCGTTGGTCCTCTGACCATTCTAGTCCATAGTCTTCCTCACATTCGTAATATTTCTTTGTTATATATGAATCAACTGTTCAAATCTCTACTTCCATAACTCTTTTTATCTGTCAATATTCTATAACTTACTTCCTTTTGTACTGAATTATAACCTTTCGATATTCTAACTTTTGAGTTTTAGATCCCTAAGTAGGATTTTCAAACTTATTCCTAACAATTAAATTCTGTTCTGGCATAACTATACCAAAACAGATGCCGTTGGCAACTATTCTCATCTAGGTGTACTATCAGGTAGTACGTAGCTTTACACAATAATCTCAAGTTAGTATTGTAATCTGCAGCTTACAGTATAAACATCAAGAATATTGCATAGTTGCTACGATACATTCCAATAGATCAAACTTTCCTATCTTTTATCCTTTTCGAATTTACTGATATCCGAAACTTATTTTGATTACAATATTCACTGACTATTACTAACTGTAACATCTTTGCCCAAGATGATATCATAAACTCTGAAGGGCATTTCAATGAAATCAGACAGAAAAGTGTGTCCTTGGATCACCAAAGGACAATCCCTATACATTCTATTAACCCTGACCTCCTGTCCTAACGGACTTGTTACTAGCACCTCAAAGTCCATTTTTGTACATGGAACAGCAATGCAATCAATGATGCTAGCACTCACATAAAAATGGGTAGAACCCAGATCAAATAACACAAACACATCTTGATTAAAAGTTGAGAAGGTACTAGCTACAACATCAGATGTCTCGGCCTCTTCTCTCTGTCTCAATGCATAGACTCTGACTGGAGCAATGTCTTGCTCTGACTGTTTCACTGTGCCTTGGCTGCCTACTGGGCTACATCTACCCCTGCCTCTACCTCTGCTGGGTGGTTGTGAACTTCCGGTGACAGGGCTCTGAACTGACCCCTCTGCAGTAGTAGGAGGTGGTCCAACTCTGCGACTACTGGTGCAGTCCTTGGCAAAGTGTCTTGTGCCTCCACAGTTATAACAGGCTCCAATAGCCTTATAGCATATCCTGCCATGATATCTTCCACAAGTTTCACATTGGCGGGAATGATAGGAACCTCTGGTACTCTGCTGACCAGATAAAGGAGATTTCTATCCTGAATGTCTTCCCCTACTAGACTTCTTGCCACCTCTGTTGTGTTCCCAATGATTCTTCCTCTTTCCAGTAGGACCACTGGAACTCTATTCTACTGATTTTCCCTCTTTCTCTGTCTTCTCTGATTTCTTTTTCTCAGGAGCAGCTTCAGACTCAATTCTTTCAAACTCTAGGGCTTGAGAAACAAGTTCAGAGAAGTTAGTGTGTTTGAATCCGACCACTTGTAATATGATACTGGGCTTCAAGCCAGTTTCAAACCTCTTGCATCTCTCCCTGCTGGTAGAAAGTAAACTCACTGCATAATGGCTTAGGCGGGAAAATTCCCTTTCATACTCAGCCACTGATCTGTTCCCCTGTTTAAGACTTTGGAATTCTTGTAACTTCTGGTCTACATAAGCATCAGGGACATATTTTTGTCTGAATTCCCTGAGAAAGTCATTCCATGTTAGCATGCGAGTTCTACTGCATGTGGGAATGGTTTTCCAACGATCATAAGCTTCCCCGTAGCAAAGATCTTGAGTATTCAAATCTGAGCTCCTGCATGCGATCTGATTTCTTGAATACCCTATCCATCCTCTCTAACCACTGTTCAGCCTCTAGAGGATCTACTGTCCCCTTGAACTCTGTAGCCCTATATTTCATCAATTTGTCATACTACCCAACAGGAGACTGTGGTTGTACCACTGGTGTCTTTATTGGGACTTGAGTAGGCACATTACCAGCCATTTGTTGGAACATTGCAGCCATTCTTTGGCCGAAGCGAGCAGAAGCTGCATGCTTGTAGTCTTCTTTGAACCTCTGACATTGTGTAAGCCTGGGGCATCCCCTTGCACCTCAGTCTCAATAGATTGATTGACTGAACGATCACCCTCTTCCATAGTCAATGCGAGGATTTTAGATCTCCTGAACAAATAACACAAGGAGATTTCCTTTCGTTAGTGCATATTTATAATGTAATGTACTGTATGTATCAAACAATAATATTGAGCAGTTGTACTATGAAGAAAGAATATTCAAGTAACAGGTGAAAATAGAATTTAAAAACTAGCTCTGATACCACTAAAACATGTCACACCCTACCCCTCTGTAAGGCATAACATGATCCCGTAGTATACCTAATGAATTACCAACTTCGTCTACTGATAACCCATTAAATACACTACAAGGGATTCTAAAACTTTTCTTACTTCATTTTACAGTGGTGAGCACTATTTACAGGTGTTAAAAACTTTTTGTGAACTGACTTGAAACAGTTAACACATTTAGACTATTAGTAATTTCTGTAAAAATTTTAGCAGAGTGCCATCTGTATTTTGGATAAAACAGTTCTTCAGAAAACCTGTAAAAAGCACTTCAATATTTTTCCAAATCTCCACTTCAACAGTTAAACAACGCAATTTTTTTTTCAACTCAAATCCACAATAATTTTTCAAAGACTGAGATAAAAGAAAGATAATACAATTTTTACAAGTCAAAATACTCATAATTTACTTTACAACTTCAATGTAAAACTTTAATTTACAACTGCTCAAAACCAAGAACAATATATACATACAGTGAACATACATTACAGTACAAAATGCAAAATGTGGTATACTCAATATACCCGATGATCTCTCGCTGAATGCACTAGCAGCCTAGTCTGCTGCCCTGTCCGTCTGTCTACACTGCAATGATAGAAAATGCATTTGAGACAATGTCTCAGTGGTGCACAACATTAACAAATGTAACTTTAAATCAATTTTCATAAATCATATAAATGATGGATACATAAAACCATAGTTAAATTCAAGACAATGAATGTCATAAGGAATTTAACACAATATCACATTAAATCTCAGTAATCAAAACATAGTTAAATTCAAAAGACAGTGAATGTCAATAAGAATTTAAACTCCAATTCACAATATCACAATAAATCTCAATAGTCAAAACATGGTTAAATTCAAAAGACAGTGAATGTCAATAAGAATTTAAACTCCATTTCACAAATTATCAAATCGCATAATAACACAATTTAGTCGAATAATTTAACAATACAGTGTTTCCAATTCATACACAACTTAAGCCATGACACAAAATTTCCGATCAATGCCGCGTTGTACACCACGACAAAGCAATCACAACCCCACTAATCGAAATCAATGAGGAAAGGAGCTAGCTATATAATGAGTACTCATCCGATCACCTCAACTGGTAAACCAGAGAGGGAGAAAAATAAATGATCACGACTCCATAAATGGAGAAGGAAAATAAACGATCACAACCCCATAAATGGAGCAGGAATGATACGATACTGTCATGCTAAGTGTGAACACAAAATCAATTCCAAACATTTTATTCAAATGATTCGTGAGAATCCAATAAATTTCCAAAGTCATAATTTCATTCACAAAATGGCAACACAATTCATAAGTAACTTCAATTTTCACAAATCACACTAAATAATTTTTTTCATAGTTTCAAACCATTTACAATGCTTTTCAAGCAATAAGTATCCATTCAAACACATTTCCATAATTAAAAATAATAATATACAAATAGTCATAATTTATTTCAATTGAAAATTTAAAAAAAAATAACTGTTGTGCACAAACCTTTGATAACTCTCTCCTGGCCTTGACTCAGTGTTTCCTTCCGTTTCCCTGAGTCTTTGCTAACTGAGAAACACAATTTGAAGTGTTTCAATACTCATTTAGACTGTCTCTAACGATAATGCTTGATAATTAATTCATTGAATTCTATTATTTGCTTAGTCAATGTTTGAGGGGAGTTGGGATAGATATCTCCCACTGGCAGAATTTGCATATAATAATAGCTATCAAGCTAGCATTCAAATGGCCCCGTATGAAGCACTGTATGGAAGGAAGTGTAGAACCCCTGTATGTTGGACTGAATTGGGCAAAGATAAGCTGGTAGGACAAGACCTAGTGGAACGGACTGAGGAGAAAGTGAAAATAATCAAAGCAAATTTGAAGGTTGCCTCAGATAGACAGAAATCTTATGCTGACTTGAAGAGAAAAGAGATAGAGTATGCAATTGGCGATAAAGTATTTCTCAAAGTCTCACCGTGGAAGAAAGTACTGAGGTTTGGAAGAAAGGTTAAGTTAAGCCCCAGGTTCATTGGCCCATATGAAATCATTGAACGTGTGGGTCCAGTGGCCTACAGGCTAGCTTTATCACCAGAGCTGGACAAGATCCACAATGTGTTCCATGTATCTATGCTAAGAAGATACTGCTTAGATCCTTCACATGTCACACCCTACCCGTCTGTAAGGCATGACATGATCCCATAGTATACCTGATGAATTACCAACTCCGTCTACTGATAACCCATTAAATACACTACAAGGGATTTTAAAAACTTTTCTTACTTCTTTTACAGTGGTGAGCACTATTTACAGGTGTTAAAGACTTTGGTGAACTGAAGTGAAACAACTAACTCATTTGATTTATTTGGAATATCTGTAAAAATTTTGGCAAGGTGCCATTTGTATTTTGGACAAAACAGTTCTTCAGAAAACCTGTAAAAAGCACTTCAATTATTTTCCAAATCTCAACTCCAACATTTTTCTCAATACAACACATTTCTCAACTCAATCCCATAGAAATTTTTCAAAGTCTGAGATAAGGAAATATAATACAATTTTTATAAGTCAAATAACTCATAATAAATTTACAACTTCAAGGTACAATTTGAATTTACAACTGCTCAAAACCAAAAACAAAATGTACATACAGTGTCATACATTACAGTACAAAATGCAAAATATTGGTATACTCATTATACTGTAATCCCTCATGGATGTATTAGCGGCCTAGTCTGCGCCTGTCTGCTCTCTACTGCGCGACAATAAAAGCTATCGTTGAGACAATGTCTCAGTGGTGCACAACATTAACCAAATACAATTTTAATTCACAATTCATAAATCATATCAATAGTGGATACTTAAAACCATAGTTAAATTCAAGACAATGAATGTCATAAGGAATTTAAACTCCAATTCACAAATTATCAAAATTCATAATAACACAATTTAGTCAAATAGTTTAAGAATACCGTATTGCCAATTCATGCACAATTTGATCAAATAACTGAATAATACCTTTTTGCAAATCAATAACACAATTCGATCAAATAATGAATAATATCGTTTTGCAAATCAATAACACAATTCAATCAAATAATCGAATAATATCGTTTTGCAAATCAATAACACAATTGATCAAATAAGCTGAATAATATCGTTTTGCAAATCAATAACACAATTGATCAAATAAGCTGAATAATATCGTTTTGCAAATCAATAACACAATTGATCAAATAACTGAATAATATCGTTTTGCAAATCAATAACACAATTGATCAAATAACTGAATAATATCGTTTTGCAAATCAATAACACAATTGATCAAATAACTGAATAGTATCGTTTTGCAAATCAATAACACAATTGATCAAATAACTGAATAATATCGTTTTGCAAATCAATAACACCATTCGATCAAATAATTGAACAATACAATGTTGCCAATCAATAACACAATTTAGGTCATGACACAAATTTTTCCATATATGCCGTGTTGTACACCACGACAAGACATACTCACCCTAATAATCGAAATGAATGAGGGAGGAAGCTAGCTATCTAATGAGTACTCATCCATACTCACCTCAGACTGGGAAGTCAAAGAGGGAGGAACATAATCATACTCACCCCAGACTGATAAGTCAAAGAGGGAGGAATAATCACACTCACCCATTAATGGAGGAGGAACATAATATCCGTGTCATGCCAATTGTGAGTCAAAACAATTCCAAACATTTTATTCAAATGATCCGTAAGAATCCAATAAATTTCCAAAGTTATAATTTCATTCACAAAATGGCAACACAATTCGTAATTCACTTCAATTTCCACAAAACCATTTCTGATGCTTTTCAATCAATAAGTATCCATCAATATCATTCAAACAATTTTTCACAGTTTCAAACCATTCACAATGTTTTTCAATCAATAAGTGTCCACCAAACACATTTCCACAATTTAAAACAATAATATACAAATAGTCATAATTTATTTCAATTGAAAAATTCAAAAGAAATAGCCGTTGTGCACAAACCTCTGATGACTGTCCCCCTGGTTTGGACTCAGTGTTTCCTTCCCTTTTGCTGAGTCCTTGTTAACTGAGAAACACAATTTGAAGTGTTTCAGTGCTAAATTAATTTACCTCTAACGATAATGTTTGATAAACAATTCACTTAATACCTTTATTTGCTAAGTCACCTAATATACTGACCCTCGACGTGTTCTAGGTAATTTAGGTCTTAGTGTCATTAATATGTCATATTCGATAGGGTTTTAGGTTTGGTATGTTTTACCAAAGTCATTTCCTTGTTTAGTGCATTTTAATGCAAATTGCTGGATTCCGGGACACTGGTTTGACCTAGCCGGACGGTCTAGTTCCCTCGGTTTTCGGGTCTCGGTCGAAACTACAAACTTGTAGATCTATGTCTTATGGACCGCGGTGCAAAATTTTAGGTCAATCCGAGTTAAGTAGACCAAGTTATGGTCATTACACTATTGCTGGTCAAATGGCATCAATTAGGTCATTTTTTTGGTCAATTTGGTCAACTTTGGTTCGGCCAGTTTTTGGACCCGAACTTGTGCAAGCTTTTTGACTTGCTTATGGTCATTTCTGGGCTTTGGTGTCTTCATAAGACTTGTAGGTATGGGTCTTAACTATTCTTGGTTAAAATTTCAGGTCAATTGGACCTGAAATGAGTGAGTTATGGCCTAAACACTCACTGCTGCCCAATTGGTCATTTTTCAGGTCCTAATTGCACCTAATCCGAGTTGGTCATTTTCTTAGGTCACCTTGCAAGCAGAATTTTGGTATGGTTTCTCAATGAAAGTTGGCACATTTTGTGCCTAGTTTCACCTCAAATTGGTCTCATACCAATTGAGGTTACACATTTAAGGTTATAGGCTAAAATGTACACTGCCCTCAATATGCCTTTCACACCCCACTTCAAACACACATTTACCTTTGCAATTTGTTTACTTACCTACCAATCTGTTTTGGTACATTACCAAAAGCATTTTCTACATTACATCAACATTACTTTGGGCAGATTACCATTACCCTCAACACACCAATTATAATTCACATTTACAATTTCTAAGTACCATTACATACACACCTAACCATTACAAATTTTACATACACTTTACAATATCAATCTACATACATATCATCAATCCTTCTAGGTCAATATTCTGCCTACACTTCCTTCAATATATACATTTACTCAAGTGTTCCCAAGCTGCCGCAAACCTTCTTCAACATCAAAGTGCCGTCCAACTTACCAATTCCCATCCAAGTGCATAAATCACCATATAAACATGAAGTAATTCACTAGGTTACTAACTCACCATGATCAACATTATTTCTCATCAATTATATGCATAATAAATCACTAAATGCGTGACCCCATGGCTGTCCAAAAATGGCTATCTCAATAACTACTTAAACTTTAAAATTTCCTTCACAAAATTAACACCCATAACATGAACATAAAGTTTAACAAAGGAATTCTCAAAAGTGTAAACTTACCTTTGATTGTAACTTGCTAAACCTTCACCAAACTTCTCAAATTTGGTATCAATATCTTCCTTGTGATGTGTAGACAAAGTTTAATGAAGAACCCTAGGTGATTTGGGGTTGAAATGAGGGGATGGATCAAGCTTTACCCAAAACGGCCATGGAGGTTTTTGTGTTCTTCAATTCGGCAATATTGAGAGGACATGAGGAAGATGAGATTTCAGCTGGTTAGTGGACTTACTTCAGCCATATTTATGTTTAATTAAATCCCTAGTGGTCCACTAACTAAATTTAAATCATATTTTAAGCTAACTTTCACTTAATCCCACATTTAACCTTGATTTTAGCTATTTACTTTAGGTACCACTAAATTATTTTTTCCTTTTATTTTATAAGTGTAATACTATTTATTTTTAATGGACATTTAGGTCAAAAGACACTTCGAGATGTCAAATGACTATAATGCCCTGTTAGATTACGTTCGATTTTTCAGACACGGTTTTGTCTGTTTTTCGATTTCTCACTTTTCTTTGTACTAATTATTTAATTTTTCTTTGATCTTTCTAATGATATTTATACTTCAATAAGGGTCTATTTATGTCCTAAAAATGTTTTCCAGGGTTCCTCGTAGTCCAGGGCCAGTCAACGGTCCACGCCGTGACTTCCCGGTGCGGTCACCCATCGCTAGGTTTCCCGGCTCACTTATTCGGTTACATTTCTTTGCTATGATTTTTCCTTTGTTTTTCTTGTATTTTCTTTTCTTGTATTTCATTATTTATGTCTCCTCTCTCATATCAAGGTGTGGTTCTAGGCATCCTAGCTGTCCGGACAGCACTGGTCACTGGAACAGCAGAATGCACTACCGAACTTAGGGGTGTTACATCACATGTCATCTCCATGAAAGAAATTGAAGTAAACCAGACTTGACATTTGAAGAAGAACCAATATGAATCCTGGCTCGGGAAGTGAAAGAGTTGAGGAATAAACAGATTCCACTGGTGAAAGTGCTTTGGAGACACCACAACAACGAAGAGGCAACTTGGGAAAGTGAGGAGATGATGAGGCAACAGTTCCCTCAACTGTTTGCATCAGGTAAATTTTGAGGACGAAATTTAAATTAGAGGGGAAGAGTTGTAACACCCTCCCTGTAGCAATTTCGTACATTCTACTGTTTCGGTGATCGGTGTCAGTCTGGACAGCTAGAACATTTGGAAAAATATTTAAATTAAAGTGAGGAACCATAATTAACTCAAATATTACTAAGAAAAAATTTAGGAAAAATTTTAGAAATAAAATACAACCAAGTTAAATGAACCAGTGCCCTAGCGATTGGTATCCTAGTGGGAAGTTGCGGTCCTCGCAACTAGGAACCCTAGACCCAAGGAAAAATTTATAAAATAATTTTTGGGACTCCAGAGAAGGGTCATTGAGGTTCCTATGGCATTAGAATTGTCACACCCTACCCCTTTGTAAGGTATGACATGATCCCGTAGTATACCTAATGAATTATCAACTTTGTCTACTGATAACCCATTAAATACACTACAAGGGATTTTAAAACTTTTCTTACTTCTTTTTAAAGTGGTGAGCACTATTTACAGGTGTTAAAAATTTTTTTGAAGTGAAGTGAAGCAGCTAACACATTTGAAGAAATAATAATTTCTGTAAAAATTTGGCAGAGTGCCATTTGTATTTTGAATAAAGCAGTTCTTCAAAAACCTATAAAAAACACTTCAAATATATTTCTCAATCTCAAACTCCAACATTTAATCAACACAATATGTTTCTCAACTCAAATCCACAGTCATTTTTCAATATTTCCAAAGGCTGAAATAAAAGAAATATATCACAATATTTACAAGTCAAAATAATTTACGAATATAATTTACAACTTCAATGTACAATTTTAATTTACAACTGCTCAAAACCAAGAACACTATATACATACAGTGAACATACATTACAATACAAAATGCAAAATATGGTATACTCAATATACCCGATGAACTCTCAATATAGCATTAGCAGCCTAGTCTGCTATCCTGTCAGTCTGTCTACCTGCGACAGCAATGAAAAGCTATCGCTGAGTAAAATTTACTCAGTGATGCACAATAACAATTTGAAATGCGATATATAAATCTTTTATTGACAATTCAAAAATCAAATAATTCACAATTCCATTTCACAATTTACAAAGTTCATATAACACAAATTTGATCAAATAACTGAATAATACAGTTTTGCCCATCAATAACACAATTTGATCAAATAACTGAATAACACAGTTTTGCCAATCAATAACTCCATTTGATCAAATAACTGAATAATACAGTTTTGCCAATCAATAACTCCATTTGATCAAATAACTGAATAATACAGTGTTGCCAATCAATAACACAATTTGATCAAATAATTGAATAATACAGTGTTGTCAATCAATAACACAATTTAGGCCATGACACAATTTTTCCGCACATGCCGTGTTGTACACCACGACAAGACACACTCACCCCAATAATCGAAATCAATGAGGGAGGAAGCTAGCTAAATAATGAGTACTCATCCACACTCACCTCAGACTGGCAAGTCAAAGAGGGAGGAATATAATCACACTCACCCCCGACTGATAAGTCAAAGAGGAGGGAATATAATAACAGTGTCATGCCAAGTGTGAATCAAAATAATTCCAAATCACAATATTTCATACAATTCCCAAATCACATTTTATCTCAAAATTTCCATTTGCAAAGTTGGCAAAACAATAATTTCCAAATAATATTCCCAAAACCAAAACAATTAAAAATTATTCATAACTCAATTCTCCAAATAAATTTGCTAGTAAAAGTAGTGAATATAAAAGTATTGTGCACGGACACAATTTAAAACTATAATGTTCAATTAAATTTTTAAGTAGAAAATGATAAATCGAAATTATTGTGCACAAACACAATTTAAAACAATAACATACAAATAATCATAATTTATTTCAATTGAAAATTTCAAAAGAAATAACTATTCTGCACAAACCTCTGATAACTGTCTCTTGCCTCTGACTCAGTGTTTCCTTCCCTTTCCCTGAGTCTTTGCTAACTGAAACACACAATTTGAAGTGTTTCAGTACTCATTTAAACCGTCTCTAACAATAAGGCTTAATACTTAATTTATTGAATTCTATTATTTCCTTAGTTAACCTAAGATGTTGACCCTCGATGCAGTCTAGGTGAATTAGGTTCTAATGTTACCAATATGTCACATTTGTAGCCTTTTAGTATTGGTACATGTCACCAAATTCATTTCCATGTATATTGCATTTTATTGCAATTTGTCAGATTCCGGTATACTAATTTGACCTAGCTGGATGACCTAATTCTCTCAATTTTCGGGTTTTAGTCCAAACTACAAACTTGTAGATCTATGTCTTATTGCACGCGGGGCAAAATTTCAGGTCATTCTGAGTTTACTAGACCAAGTTATGGTCATATTACTAATGCTGGTCAGAATGTACCAAAATGGTCACTTTAGCTCATTTTTAGGTCACTTTTGGTTCGGCCAGTTTTTGGGCCCGAACTTGGGCAAGCTATTTGGCTTAGTTTTGGCCATTTCTGGGCTTTGGTGTCTTCATAAGACTTGTAGACATATGTCTCAACTATTCATGGTAAAAATTTCAGGTCAATTTGACCTGTTTTGAGTGAGTTATGGCCAAAACACTAACTGCTGCCCAAATGGTCAATTTTCAGGCCTTAAATGCACTAATCCAGATTTGGTCATTTTTCAAGTTACCTTCCAAGCAGAATTTTGGTAAGCTTCCTTCATGAAAGTTGGCACATTTTGTGCCTAGTTTCACCTCCAATTTTTCTCATACTAATTGGAACCACACACTTAAAGTTCTAGGCCAAAATACACACTGCCCTATTGCAATACTCTTCATCACATACCAAATACACTTTTAACACTTACCAAGTTACACATTCATGCCATTTCTGTTTTGTACCATAACATAAACACATTTCACAACACATTTTTGGTCATTTTGGCAGCTTATAACCACACTCAATATGCACATTATAGTCCAAAGTTTACCAAGTTCAAATTACAACAATTTAATCACATAACCTGGCTCATTTACATGTCCAAACTCAAACCCCTATACACATACACAAGCTGCCATAACAAGTACCATAATTCAACCATAATATTCCATAAACCAAACCATGAAACACATTTTTTTGGTTCACCATTCAAGCTGCCGATTCATACATCTCTCTCAATTAATTTCCAAGCTTCCAAATTCAAGTATACATTCACATATACTTAGTATACATCACCCAATTTATTCCTACACACATAAACACTTCATCAACACTTTAATCTACCATTTACATGCAAGGATAAACTGCCCTTAAGGAGTTTCCATGGCTGCCAAAAATATACATCTTCCTTCAAACATCAAACTCCAAAAATCTTCCAATAATTCAAGTACCCATAATATCCACACAAACTTTAATGAAGAAAGCATCAAAAATACCTACTTACCACTTTGGAAACTCTTCAAAACTTCACCAAAACTTGATCTTCTTCCTGCCTATCTACTACCCAAGCTGTATGGATAACTTTTACTGAAGGAAGCTAGTGACATGGAGGTGGGATTCTTGGTTGCATGGAGCTTGTAAACCATGCGGCCATGGAGGTTTTCTCAAGAAAGTTTTCGGCTGAAATTTTGAGAGGTTGAAGAAGGTGAATTCTGCTGTCCAAAATGAACGTTAATGGTCCACTTTAGGTGTTAGTGGACCACTAAGTGAGAATATAATGTTAATTTAATCTTAAGGTTTCATTTTCCCACATTTAACTCCCAATTTTTGCTATTTACATTAGGTACCACCAATTTAATTTTTCATGACATTTTCCAAGTGTAATATCATTTATTTTTAATGGACATTTAGGTCAAAAGACAACTCGGGATGTCAAATGACCACAATGCCCCTGTTCGGGTTGTATTCCCGGTTTTTTGGTAACACCGAGTTTTGTCCGTTTTCTCGATTTCTCACTTTTCTTTGTACTAATTAATTAATTTTTCTTTGATATTTCTAATGGTATTTATACTTCAATAGGTATTTAATTATGTCTTAAAAATATTTTTCAGGGTTCCTTGCGGTCCAGGGCTAGTTAACAGTCCACGCCGCGACTTTCCGGTGCGATCACCCATCGCTAGGGTTCTCGGCTCGTTTAACTTGGTTACATTTCATTGCTATTATTTTTGTTTTGTTTTTCTTTTATTTTCTTTTCTTGTATTTCATTATTTTACATCTTCTCATCAATATTTAAGTGTAGTTCTAAGCATCTTAGCTGTCCGGACAACACTGGTCACCGGAATAGTAGAACACACTACGGACATAGGGGTGTTACAAGAATGCCAAGAAAATGCTTAGAAAAATTTTTCTATCGGTACAGACAATTTTGGTCTGTTAAGCCAAACGAAAGGCATTTTGGTCATTTTGCCTTCAGATGTGATTTTTGGCCGACTTGTCCAGTTAAGCAAATAATTATTATGACACAAAATGTGAATAAATATTGTTAAAAATTTAATTGAAATTAAATAGACAAGAAAAGGATAGAAAATGAGAGAAATTAGAATTATGACATCATAATGATGTCATTATAATCCTCCCACCTAATCAAATGTTGACACATAGCACTAATTTGTTTAAAAAGACTTAATGGGCAGAAAAAGAAAAAAAAAACATTTCACCTTCTTCTTCTTTCATGGTGGCCAAAACTTCTTCAAGAGCTTCCACCATTTTTGCTCAATCTTACCTTGATTTCCTTAAGCATTTCAACATAAAACCTATCCTTGTCTTCACAAAAAATTATTCATACATCTTGGGCAAGCTAAAGATAACAAAAAGAAGTAGAAAGGAGGAATTCTTGCAATGTTGAAACTCACTCCATTAGAGGTTAGTGACTAAACTTGAGTTTTCTTTTCTAATTCATGTTAAGGGAGTGAATTGAATGCAAAATTTTCTGTTGTTTGTCCCTTCTGTTCTGCTCATTCATTCTAACTTTTTCAACCTTCAGTGCGACTTTCACCAACTTGGCAAACTCTGTAATCCCCACGTCTGTAATCATTACTTTAATGTTATCATGGAGTCCTTCCTCAAATCTCTTGCATCTCTTGGCCTCATTAGGGACTATTTCCCGCCCCTAGTAGCTCAGTCAGATAAATTCTCTTTCATATTCAGCCACTGTCAGCTGTAAACTCCATTCTCTTCTCTTCCAGGTATACACTGCCCACATACTTCTTTCTGAACTCAATGAGAAAGAAATCCCAAGTTATTTGTTCTGGTGGCACCTCACTAGTTACTGTATCCCACCACTAGTATGCATCATCTTGTAGTAGTGATACAACAACTTCCAAATTCTACTCTGGAGTACAATGAAGTTGTTTCAAAACTCTACCAATTCTGTCTAACCAGTTTTCAGCTGTGACAGAATCATCTTCCCTTTTGCCTAGAAAATCCACTGCTCCAAACTTCCTGAGTCTCTCTATATGAGATTTTTGTTGTGGAGGTGGTGGTGGTGGCATAACTCCTGCCATCTGTCTAAAGAACTCAGCCATTTGCTGAAATGTGGCTGTGCATTTGGTACTAGTGGAGCAGGTTCCCTCCTGTCTCCTGGTTCAGTCATAGATGGAGCATGACTTTCCACTTCCTCATCGATCGCTCTCTGCTATGTGGAGTCCATATTCTAATCAAAATAACAAATCAAAAGATCTGCATTAGAGTCATCTTAACACTTACAATGCAATGCATAATATGCAAACTATCTAGGTCCAGAACCGCCTAAACCATAGTTTGATACCACTAAATGTAAAACCCCTCACCCGTCTACAGTATAGTCGAGCAAGGAGTGCTACACGGCATGCCGAAACACCTAGTCTATGATTATCTCATTTCCTGAACTCAATTTGATTTTAAGAAGTCTTTTATGTAATATTCATATCATGCTGATACTATTTTAATACTTTGATAAAATCAGTATTTCAAAAATGGTAATAAAAATTTGGCAAGGTGTCGTATGTATTTCGGAAAAACTGTCCTTCCAAACCTGTTGAAAATAATTTAATATGATAATATCAAAATCTCAAATATTTCACAGTCTCTATTTCTCAGTAAAGTCAATAGACTTTTACAGTCATTAAATAGTTCCATAATACAGTCCATAATAATTTAAATATATCAAGAAAATCTCTATGTTATTTAATATGTACAAAATATTACAAACTTTACAGCTTTCATAACATTACAAAATACAAGGCCGAATTTCAAAAATATAACAAAAGTACAAACTACAAGATATCCTAAGTCCTACTATGTATGCAATGCGGTGTAGATGACTCTGAACCCCTGTGCAGATCTAATTTCTCACCCGATCGTAGGTCTGCTGGGCTCCCCAACTGTGTCTCCAATACCTACGCGTTACAAAAGCAACGAGCTAAGCAATTTTGCTTAGTGGCGCCAAATATAAAGAAATATACACTAAAATAAAGTAAATAAAGTGTTTACGAATTTATAACATCGATATACTTTGCAGTTGCTGATTCTACTTTTATTTGCTAACATTTCAATATTTGCTAATTTTTGGTTGTGCTATATGTTAGTAGACTGGATTTAGCTATTTGAATTTAATAGTACTTGAATTACTGCCCGTGTAGCCTATATACTGACCAGACTGGATAAACGGATATACTGGCACTGGGTACCTAGTACCTCGGGCTATCACACCATCAGTCACAAAGTGTCTCCCGGTGTGCAAATAACGTGACTAAAAAGTCATATAGTCAATCTGGCGATAAGCCAAGAATAAATACACAATATGTATAGCCGTAGGCTATTAAAGTCACAGTGCGGCATAATAAGCCGTAAAAACACAGTATGGCATGAAGCCATTTACAGAACAGCTGTCAGAATCCTATTGGCATAACAACCTATCCAAACTAGTCAACTAGGCAAACTAGGGCACATTATAAATTAATTGTTTAATTCTTCAATTTTTTGAGTTTACTAACTATTATGTAATTCATAAGTCAATGCATATTTTGACCTTTTTAGGTACTATGGATAAGTTATTTCTAGCATCAACATTTCACATATTGTAATTCAATATGCTGCCAATATAGTGCAATTTACCATTTTTACAAGTTGGCATTCATTGCCAAATTGCTTCAAGCATCATTGTATGTAAATGTCAAATTCTCAATTTTTGGTGTGCTAGATTGGTCTAGCTTAAAGTCCTATTTCTCTTGGTTTTTAGCCTTTGGTCAAAGAAGTAAAATTGTAGCTCTATGTCTTATTGCACGCAGGGCAAAATTTCAGGTCATTCTGAGTTGTATAGGCCAAGATATGGTCAATTTACTAAAGCTGGACAGATTGCACCTTTAGTGCAAAATTTGGTCAATTTTAGGTCACTTTTAGTTCTGGCAGTTTTGGTACCCGAATTTGTGCAAGCTATTTGACTTGGTTCTGGTCATTTCTAGGCTTTGGTGTCTTCATAAGAATTGTAGCTCTATGTCTAAGCTAACCATGGTAAAAATTTTAGGTCAATTGGACCTGTTTTGAGTGAGTTATGGTCATCCTAATGATTACTGTTCATATGGTCAAAAATCTGGGTTGCAAGGTTGCTATTCCGGATTTGGTCATTTTTAAGGTCAGTTTCTAGGCAAAATTTTGGCAACATTTCTGCATGAAAGTTGGCCTATTTGGTGTCTAGTTACACTCCCCATTGGTCTTATACCAATTGGGTTCACAGTTTGGCACTTATGACCTAATTTAGGTACTGCCTTCAATACACAACCTGCATAAAGCACATACACTTCCAATTTGATGTTCCTTCTCCTCCTCATTACTTCAATATTCAATCAATGATGCTTCCACACACACACACACACACACACACACATATATATATATATATATATATATATATATATATATATATATATTGTACACAATTCCAGCAACAATTTTGGGCAGAACATTCAAGTGCTCAACGCACACAATTCACCATTAAGTTCAACATTCACTTCCACCAAAATTCAACATATCTCAATGTCAATATTACACATACACTTCAACATAATCATACTTCAATATCACTTACACATGCTGCCCACAATTTAACACTAGCATATTTCTTTAATAAACTACATATTCACACACAAATTCATGGTTTAATAGGCTGCCAAACATGGCAGTTTGCCCAAAGCATTAAGGTTCCATTTCACACCCTTAATTCAAGCACTACATGCACATACTTAGATTTTAACTTACTACATCATCCATTTGAGTTAATCAATCATAATTTCCATCCATTAGAGGTAAAAAAAAATCAAATACAACACATAATCATGGCTGCCAAAAATGGACCATTTCATTTCTCAAGATTTTCTTCATTTCTCTTCACCAAAATACTCACCTCAACCTAAACACAAGGTTTACTAAAGCAAGGGAGAGGTTTTGGACACTTACCACTTGAGAGCTTCCTTCAAACTTCACTAGATCTAGTTTTTCCTGTTACAAATATCTTCTCCAAGGTGAGTAGGCAAGCTTTAATGAAGGAACCAAGTGGAAAGGAGGCTTGGAATGGGGTTGCATGGAGGTCCTTCCATGGCCGACTATGGAGTTCTTTCAATGGTGATTCATTTCGGTTGGTTTTTCTTTCAATGTTGAAGATGGTGATTCTGCCCACAAATGGCTTAGATAGGTGTCCAAAGGTTTGAGTTAGTGGAGCACTAACTTTAAGTTAAATGTTTAATTATTTCAAGTTCCATTATTTACACATTTATCTTTCCTTTTTCACTATTTACATAATGTGTCACAATTTAATTTCTCATTAAATTTTCTAAGTACAGTATCATTCATTTTTAATGGAAATTGAGGTCAAAAGGCAACTCTAGGTGTCAAATGACCAAAATACCTCACTTCGGGTTATATTCTAGATTTTTCGGTAACACTGATTTTTGTCTGTTTCTCGATTTTTTATTTTTCTTTGTACTAATTTATTAATTTTTCTTTGATATTTCTAGTGTCAATTACATTTCAATAAACCTTTATCTATGTCTCAAAATTAAATTCTGAGGATTCCCCATGGTCCTGTGGTCGGCAATGGCCTTCCCAGTGCGGTCACCCATCGCTGCAGTGCCAGCTCGTTTAACTTAGCTTCATTTTCTCTCTTTCACTTTTCTTTGATTTTTCTTGTATTTTCTTTTTATTTATTTCATCATTATATGTCTGTTCACTATCACCGAAGTGTAGTTCTAGACATCCTGACTTGCCTGGATTATTATTTGGCTATTAGAGCAATAGAACGTAATGAACACGTACAGGGAGGATTTTACAACTCTTCCCCTCTAAGTAAAAATTTCGTCCTCGAAATTTACCTAATGTGAAGAGCTGAGGGAACTGTTGTCTCATTGTCTCCTCGCTCTCCCATGTTGCCTCTTCTGTGTTATGGTGTCTCCATAGGATTTTCACTAGTGGTATTGTCTTGTTTTTTTAGCTCTTTTACCTCTCGTGCCAAGATTTTAATTGGTTCTTCTTCATATGTCAGGTCAGGTTGTATCACAATTTCTTCTGCTGAGATGACATGTGAAGGATTTGATCTGTAGCTTCTGAGCATCGAGACATGGAACACATTATGTATCTTGTCCAGCTCAGGTAGTAAGGCTAATCTGTAGGCTACTGGTCCCACACGTTCCATAACTTCATATGGGCCAATGAACATAGGGCTTAATTTTCCCTTTTTCCCGAATCTCAACACTTTCTTCCACTTTGATACTTTGAGAAATACCTTCTCGCCAACTTCATACTCAATGTCTTTTCTCCTCAAGTCAGCATAAGATTTCTGTCGGTCTGAGGCAACTTTCAAATTGGCCTTTATCAGTTTCACTTTTTCCTCTGTCTGTTTTATCAGGTTTGGCCCCACTAGCTTATTTTCACCTAATTCAGTCCAACATACAGGTGTTCTGCATTTTCTCCCATACAATGCTTCATAGGGTGCCATTTGTATGCTAGCTTGGTAGCTATTGTTGTATGCAAATTTCGCGATGGAAGGTATCTCCCCACTTCCTCAAACTCAATAACACAACTCCTCAGCATATCCTCGAGGACCTATCACATATGTTCAGTTATTATTATCATTATCAGTTCAATTATTGTTTACAATAACTCAATGAGTTTCAGAATTTACCTGGATTATTCTTTCTGACTGTCCATTTGTCTGAGGATGAAAAATCGTACTAAAATGGAGTCGTGTTCCCAAGGACTCTTGTAATTTCTTCCAAAATCTAGATGTAAACCTTGGGTCTCTATCAGATATAATGGAAAGTGGAATTCTATGTAGTCTAACTATCTCACTGATGTACAATTCTGCTAGCTTTTCCAGTGAGTAGTCTGTTTTGACTGATAGAAAATGTACTGATTTGGTCAACCTATCCACAATCACCCATACTGCATCATGCTTCTTCTGAGTGAGAGGTAGACCACTGACAAAGTCCATAGTGACTCGGTCCCATTTCCATTCAGGTATGTTTATGGGCTGTAACAAACCTGATGGAACTTGATATTCTGCTTTGACTTGCTGACATGTCAAGCATCTAGTTATATAGTCAACTATGTCCTTCTTCATACCTGGCCACCAGTATCGGAGCTTCAAGTAATGGTACATTTTTGTGCTTCCTGGGTGCATAGCATACACACTGTTATGTGCTTCTTTCATAATACTAGTTTTCAATTTTTTATCATATGGAACACACACTCTTTCTTTATAGTACAAGCACCCATTTTCTTTCACTTCATATTCAGTTTCATTCCCTTCAGTGATTTTTCCCATAACAGCCATTAATTTCTCATATGTCTTCTGCCCATCCTGTATCTGTTGTAACAGATTCGGTTTCACTTGCAACTTAGCCAAAATAACTCCATCATGAGTTAAGGACAGTTGGGCATTCAGAGATCTTAATGCTATAATAGATTTTCTGCTTAAGGCATCAGCAACTACATTTGCCTTCCCAAAGTGGTAGTCAATCACACAATCATAATCTTTTTGGAATTCAATCCATCGCCTCTGTCTCAAATTAAGTTCCTTCTGGGTTGGCAGATACTTCAGACTCTTATGGTCTGTGTATATGTAGCATTTTTCTCCATACAAGTAATGCCTCCATATCTTCAATGCGAAGATAATTGCTGCTAACTCCAAATCATGAGTAGGGTAATTGTAACACCCCTATTTGTATAGCCAGGTATATTTCACTGTTCCGGTGACCGGTGTCAGTCTGGACAATTAAGGGGATTAGAACCACACTTAAGTCAATTAGAGAAGCCATAAACACAAATAATTAGTAATGTTCAATTAGTTAAGTATAAATAAGAAAAACAGAACATAAGAGGTTAAACGAGCCGAGAGTCACAGTGATAGGTGACCTCCTTGGGAACGACTGTGAAGTCATTTTAAACTCAAATTTTGAATCGTAAAATGTGACGCTGCGGTCCTTAGGACCCTTATGAACACAGTGGAAAAGAGAAAATCACGAAAAAGAACTATTAAGCCAGTCAAATAATTAGGTCAGGGAGCCAGAAGAAATATGGAATTATTTGCAAACCGGGAAGAACCGGCGAGGGGCAATTTTGCCAATTGACCCCGAGAGCTGACTCCTGACCTAACTGTCAAATAAAATCGGAGAAAAGAAAATTTTGGAATCGAGAATTAAATTAAAGAACTAATAGAAAAAAAAAAGAAAAAAAGGAAAAGTAAAAAGTGATGACATCATGCATGACCTCATGCATGATGCAATAAATAGATAATTAATAAATTTAATTAATTTGATTTTTTGGTCTTTCATAAGACAAAAGACAAAAAAAAAAGAGAAAAGAAAATAAGGATTAATGACATCATAAAGCTATAATTAAAATTTAGGAAATGATGGGATAAATACAATACAAAAGGGACCAATTAAAATTAAAGGATTAAAAAAAAAAGTAAAAACTCAAATTTCTTCTTCTTCACCCGTCACTCCCTCTCTCCCATTTCTCTCTCTCATTTTCTCTTCATTTCCACCATTTTTGAACTTAGAAAGCTTGCTTTTCTCTAGTTTCTTCCCATAAATTTCTTAAACTCCAACACAAAATCACACTCTTAGACCTAGATACATCACTTGGGAGTAAAAAGGAGACGGAAAACTTGAAGAAAAGAAAAGGAAAAAGGGAGTGAATTGAAGAATTGGAATTCAAGTGAAGGTAAGTAATTTACTTTGAAATTTTAGTTTTGATTCACATGTATTAAGTTAATTTAACTTAGATTTTAATCAAAAAATCAAAGGAAATAATTATTGGGGGACTTTTAGTGAATTTCAGCCAGCCATGGATGTATGAGAGTATGATGTGTTTTGAATGAATTAAATGTGTTAGTAAACTTGTATGAGAATGGTAGTAAGATTGAAATGCTTAAATGTGATTAAATGCAACAATTTAGTGTGATTAGGGTTTGGAGGCCTAGTGTTTTGAGGTAAAAATTTGGAGAAATGAGTAAATGATGTGTTTGATCTATTGTGAAGTGAAAAATGGTCAATTGTGACCAAATAAGTTGTGCTTGAATTGTTGGAATTGAAGCTAAATTCGGAGGGTGTATGGTCATGTTGCTGGCAGCATGACCAAGTTAATTTTGAAGGACCAAAATGAAATTTTACAAGTCCAATTGATATGGCACCAATTGGGGATGAAAATAGACATAAAATGACACAATTTTCATTTAGGAACCATGCCCAAAAAGTGACCAAAACCTAGTGAACAAATTGACCAAAGTTGAATAAGAGCAACACATCAGATAAACTGACCAAATGAACAGTATTTGTTCATTTGGTCATACCTCGAGCTAGGCAGGTCAAATTGACCTGAAATTTTACCAGTGGTTAGATGGGATATAGACCTAAAACTTTCATAAAGAACACAAGTCCAAATTCTGCCAGCAACCAAGCCATTTGGCCACCCCAAGTTGGTGACTCAAATCTGCCAGCACCAAAATTTGCCCAGAAAATCTGGGTTGTGTCCAATCCGGCAGCCCTAGTTCAAATGGCCCTAACTTGAGCTACAAAACTCAAATTTGAGTGATTCAAAAATGAGAATAAACTTAAGACAATAAGGAATATTTTCTATGAAGGAAGTTTTGTCAAATTCCAACAGTAAGATTACCAATGGAATAGTGCAACTTGGAGCACCAAAACTAAAAATTTGACAATTTGGCCAAAAGGATTTAAGCTTTGAGAAAATGACCAAAACCAACAAATTTAATGACCAAAATGTGGTATGTGGGTGAAGTTGGAGTTCCCATACCTATTAAGCCTTAAAAAGTCAACAATTTGACTTGAATAGTATAGTGAATAGTAACCCAAAACACAAAAACTTCGAGAACGTCGAAATTAGCACATTAAAGCTAGGTAAAAATGAAGTGAAATTTATTTTTGGATTTATGCTAAGTTATGGTACTGAAACACTGTGAAATTGAGTGTTTCAGCTGAACAAGACTTGGAAGCTCTGAGAGACTGAGTCAAGGCCTAGAGGCGACTCACGTCAGGTCTGTGCACAGTAATTGTTGTTTAAATATATGATTCTTGAAAATTTGATTTTTCTTGAGTTAATTACGAATTGTGTTGCCATTTATGATTGTGAACATGACTTTGAAAATTTACCAGATTTCCAATAAATTATTTGAATAAATTGTTTTGAATTGATTTTATGTTCACACTTAGCATGACAGTATCACATTATTCCTCCTCCATTTATGGGGTAGAGATCGTTTATTTTCCTCCCTCTCTGGCTTGCCACTTGAGGTTGAGATCGGATGAGTACTCATTAGCTAGCTAGCCACCTCCCTCATTGATTTCGATTAATGGGGTTGTAGATTGCTTTGTCGTGGTGTACAATACGGCATTGATCGAAAATTTTGTGTCATGGCTTAAGTTGTGTGTGATTTTGGCAACACTGTGTTTATTAAATTATTTGACTAAATGGTGTTATTATGAGCTTTGATATTTGTGAAATGTGATTAAGAAGTATTCAAATTGTGTTTCATCAATGAACAATTTATGTATTACATTTGAAATTTTTATTGTGCACCACTGAGTATTTTTATACTCAGCGATAGCTTATTTTGCTATCGCAGATAAGAGCAAGGAGAAAGCAGCAGAGTGAGCTGCTATCGAATTGTGGACCATATCGATCATTTTGTACGGGTATTATTTTATACCCTTGTAGATAATTTTGATGTAAATATAGAAATGTTGTATGTATCAATGTAAGTTGAGCAGTTGTAAATAAATTATAATAATATTATTTTTGGATTTCCTTCTGTAAATTTAATATTTGTACATGTGAATTTCATGTTTTATGCCTTGTGAATGAAGTATTAAATATTTTGAGATGATGAATTTTGATTTGTATTGTGGAATTACTTTGAAGTGATTTGAATTGAGTAAATTGAGATTTATTGGAGGTTGGGAGTTGTGAAAAATTTTTGGAAGTGTTTTTCTCAGGTATTTGAAGAATTGTTTCTCCAATTACAAACGGAACTCTGTCAAAATTTTTATAAAATTTGCGGCAAAATTAAAATGGACAAAAATTTTTACTAGTATTTAAACTTTGAATAAATGGTTTTTAATTCCTACCAAAATGCTCACCACTTTCAAAATGTAAGAAATTTTTTTTTTAAAATCCCTTGTAGGGTACTTCATGAGTTATCGGTAGGTGAAGTTCGGTAGTTCATTAAGTATTCTACGGGATCATGTTATGCCTTACAGAGAGGTAAGGTGTGACATGTTTTAGTGGTATCAGAGCATGGTTTTTCAATAAATTTTGACTATGTGTATGAATATTTCTTTGATAAGTACAACTGCTCAAGTGTTTTTAATTGATACATATGACGTATTTACATCATGAATATGCACTAACGGAGGCCAACCTCCTTGTGTTTGATCTCAGTAAATAGAAAATTGGGGAAAACAGAATGGAAGGAAGAGATCATTCCGAAGAACAATCTGTTGAGGCTGAGGTTCAAGGGGGAGCCCTAGCACTTCAGAACGTGAGTGGGTCAGCCACTCCAGCTCCTACTCCAGCACCGCAGTTCCCTGCTCAGTTTGAATAGCAGATGGCTGCGTTTTTCTAGCAAATGGCAGGTAATGTGCCACCCCAAGCTCAAGTGCAAGTACCTGTAGCACAACCACAAATTTCTCACTTCAATATGAAAAATTGATGAAATTTGGGGCCACTGAGTTTAAAGGCACTGTGGATCCACTGGAGGCAGAATAGTGGTTGGAAAGAATGGAACAAGTTTTCAGAAAACTGCAGTGTACAGAAGAGATGAAGTTCGAGTATTCTATTTCCTTGTTACAAGGGGATGCATATGAATGGTGGAAGACCATCCCCCACAGCTTGGTTGAGCCACCTGTGCTAACATGGACAGACTTCCTGAGGGAATTCAAGCAGAAATGGGTTCCCCAGTGCATAAGTGGATATGAAGTTACAAGAATTCTTGAGTTTGAAACAAGGGGACAGAACCATAGCAGAATATGAGAGAGACTTCTCAAGGCTAAGCCACTATGCTGGAAGCTTAGTCTCCACCCCCAGAGACAGATGTAAGAGGTTTGAGTCTGGATTAAGGCTGAATTTGAGAATGCAAGTCGTGGGTTTTCGACATCAGAATTTTGCTGAATTGATCTCACAGGCCCTGGAACTGGAAAGAATAGAATTAGAAGGGGCAGTGAAGAAGGATACACAAGAGAAAGAGAAGACTGAAAAGACTACTGGGCAAGCATCTGAGAGTGGTTCTGGAAAGAGGAAACAGTTTGGGGGATCCAGCTCCCGTAGATCTGGCAGAGGTAGATTTTCTGGCCAACGACCACCCCGGTCTGGTCAGTAGACCCAGCAGGCACCCCGAGGAGCTCTATCAGTCCGGCAGTGTGAAACTTGTGGTAGAACTCATGGTGGGGTTTGTTTCAAAGCTACTGGTGCATGTTTTAACTGTGGAGGGAGCGGACATTTCGCTAAGGATTGCACTAGTCCGCGCTGTCCGATCTTTTGCTACATCCAAGGATCACCCAAGTCTCTGCACCTAGAGGGTCACGATCACCGCTAGAGGTAGAGGCAGAGGTAGGGGTCCTGGTAACACCCCTGGAAGTCAAAGCACTGTTAATCAGCCAGTACCCAGTGGTGCACCAGTCAGAGTGTATACCATGCGTCAGAGGGAGGAGGCTGAAACATCAGATGTTGTAACTGGTAATTTTTCCATCCTTGACCAAGATGTATATGTGTTATTTGATCTTGGCTCCACACATTCGTATGTTAGTGCTAGTGTGATGTGTTCTACTGCTATTCGGTGTGTACCAATGGACTATGATATGCTAGTAACTAGTCCATTAGGCCAGGAGGTCAAGGTAAATAGGCTATATAGAGATTGTCCTTTGGTGATCCAAGGACACACTTTTCTGTCTAATTTAATTGAAATGCCCTTCAGAGATTATGACATTATCTTGGGCATGGATTGGTTAGCCAGGCATCACGCCATGATTGACTGTAGAGTGAAGACAGTCACTTTTGGTCTTCCTCATTATAGTGATGTAATAATACATGGGGAGAGACAGTTATTACCTTCAAACATCATTTCAGCTGCACTGGCTAGGAAAATGATTAGAAAAGGGTGTGAGGCGTACTTGGCACATGTGACAGACACCCAAGTGGGGAGTCCAGCACTGAGGGACATTCCTACTGTATGTGACTTTCCGGATGTATTTCCTGAAGAATTGCCAGGATTACCTCTAGAAAGAGAAGTGCAGTTTGAAATTGATGTTATGCCTAGTGTGGACCCAATCTCCATAACACCATACAGAATGGCACCTGCAGAACTAAAAGAATTGAAAGTACAATTGCAAGAGTTGCTTGATAAGGGCTTCATCCGCCCTAGTGTGTCACCTTGGGGAGCGCCAGTATTGTTTGTTAAGAAGAAGGATGGCACTCTCCGGTTATTCATTGACTATTGGCAGTTGAATAAGGTGACAATAAAGAACAGATACCCATTGCCCCACATTGATGACTTATTTGATCAGTTGAGAGGTGCAACTGTGTTCTCCAAAATTGACCTGAGATCAGGTTATTATCAGTTGAGAGTACAAAAGCAGAGTATTCCTAAATCGCCTTGTAACCCGCTATGGCCATTATGAGTTCTTGGTTATGCCATTCGGGTTAACTAATGCTCCGGCTGCTTTTATGGATCTGATGAACACTATCTTCAGACCATACCTCGACCAGTTTGTTGTGGTATTTATTGATGATATATTGGTCTATTCGAGAAGAGCATGATAGACATCTGCGGATTGTACTGCAGACTTTGAGCGAGAAACAGCTATACGCTAAATTGTCGAAATGTGAATTTTGGCTGAAGGAGATATCCTTTTTAGGGCACATAGTATCAGCAAAGGGTATTAAGGTAGATCCTAGCAAGATTGAAACTGTCCTTAATTGGAAGCCACCCAGAAATGTCACAGAGATTCACAGTTTTCTGGGGTTAGCTGGATACTACCGTCGAATTGTGAAGGGATTCTCCATGTTGGCATCTCCATTGACCAAGCTACTTAGAAAGGATGTGAAATTTCAGTGGATGGACAAATGCCAGCAAAGTTTTGATGAATTGAAGAGATGTTTGACTAAGGCTTCAGTCTTGACTTTACCTACACCGGGTAAAGAATATACAATTTACAGCGATGCTTCTCACAATGGGTTAGGTTGTGTGTTGATGCAAGATCGAAATGTCATTGCCTATGCATCACGCCAGCTAAAACCGCATGAGAGGAATTATCCGACACATGACTTGGAGCTTGCAGCTATTGTGTTTGCTCTTAAGATCTGGAGACATTATTTGTATGGGGAGAAGTGCTACATCTACACAGATCATAAGAGTTTGAAGTATTTGGGCACCCAGAAAGAGTTGAATTTGAGACAGAGGAGATGGCTAGAATTGATAAAAGACTATGATTGCCTGATAAACTATCAGCCAGGGAAAGCTAATGTTATAGCTGATGCCCTAAGTCACAAGACTATGGCAAGTCTACAGGTTACTCCTTTGTCTTTGGTACATGAGTTGAGATCATTACATGCCAGTTTAGAGATTAATGATGATGGGCGGACAATAGTTGCATGGCATGTACAGCCAGTGTTAATTGATCAGGTCAGAATGGCTGCTCAGAATGATGAAAGGTATCAAAAGCTGTTGGAAGAAGTCCGGCAGGGCAAGAAACCAGAGTTCTCAATCAGAGATGATGGTTTACTGCTACACCAGGGCAAAATATGTGTTCCTAATGATGTTAATTTGAGGCAGATCATTTTGAAGGAAGCACATGAGTCTCCTTTTGCTATGCACCCTGGTGGTACAAAAATGTATAGAGGGCTAAAGGAGCATTACTGGTGGATGGGTTTAAAAAGAGATGTGGCAGAGTTTGTATCCAAATGCCTGACTTGTCAGCAAGTAAAGGCAGAGCATCAAGTACCAACTGGGTTGTTACATCCACTACCAGTGACAGAATGGAAATAAGAGAGAATAACAATGGATTTTGTAATGGGACTTCCGAGGACACAGAAGAGTCATGATGCAGTGTGGGTCATTGTCGACAGACTGACTAAGTCTGCTCATTTTTTGCCAGTCCGAATGGACTACAGTTTGGACAGATTGGCCAGGTTGTACATCGATGAGATTGTGAGACTTCATGGAGTGCCAGTATCCATTGTATTAGACAGAGATCCTAGGTTCACTTCTAGATTCTAGGGTAGTCTTCAGAGAGCCCTAGGAACTAGATTGAACTTCGATCGCATTCCACCCATGCATGCATGGCCACCCGAGAGGGTAATTCAGATCTTGGAGGACATGCTACGGGCTTGTGTGATTGAGTTTGAGGGTAGTTGGGATACACACTTGCCTTTGATTGAGTTTGCTTGCAACAACAGCTACCAATCAAGCATTGGGATGCCTCCATATGAAGCTTTGTATGGCAAAAAATGTAGAACCCCGTTGTGTTGGGATGACGTGGGTGTAAGAAAAATGATTGCACCCAAAATTGTTCAACAAACTGAAGAGAAAATTAGGGTGATCAGAGATCGACTTGAAACTGCATCAGACCGTCAGAAGTCCTATATTGATTTAAAAAGAAGGGATATTGAGTATGCAGTGGGTGAGAAAGTTTTCCTCAAAGTTTCTCTTTGGAAGAGGATTATGAGATTCGGCAGGAAGGGGAAACTAAGTCCTCGTTTTATCGGGCCATATGAGGTATTGGAAAGAGTGGGTCCATTGGCTTATCATTTGGCACTACCTCCAGAGTTGGAGAAGATACATAACGTCTTCCATGTGTCTATGTTGAGGAGGTATCGATCAAACCCATCTCATGTACTACTAGTAGAAGAAATTGAAGTGAATCCAAACCTCACATATGAAGAAGAACCCATAAAGATTCCGGCTTATGAGGTGAAGCAGCTACGGAACAAGCAGATACCATTGGTAAAAGTGCTGTGGAACCATCATTCGGGCCAGGAGGCTACTTGGGAACGAGAGGAGGACATGAGGAGACAACACCCACAGCTGTTCAGAGATTGATACCAGGTAAAATTTCGAGATGAAATTTATTTAAGGGGGGGAGAATTGTAACATCCCTATTTGTATAGCCTGGTATATTTCACTGTTCCGGTGACTGGTGTCGGTTCGGACAATTAAGGGGATTAGAACCACACTTAAGTCAATTAGAGAAGCCATAAACACAAATAATTAGTAATGTTCAATTAGTTAAGTATAAATAAGAAAAACAGAACATAAGAGGTTAAACGAGCCGAGAGTCACAACGATGGGTGACCTCCTTGGGAACGACTGCGAAGTCATTTTAAACTCAAATTCGAACCGTAAAATGTGACGCTGCTGTCCTTAGGACCCTTACGAACACAGTGAAAAAGAGAAAATCATGAAAAAGAACTGTTAAGCCAGTCAAATAATTAGGTCAGGGAGCCGGAAGAAATATGGAATTATTTGCAAACCGGGAAGAATTGGACAGGGGCAATTTGGTCAATTGACCCCGAGAGCTGACTCCTGACCTAACTGTCAAATAAAATCGGAGAAAAGAAAATTTTGGAATCGAGAATTAAATTAAAGAACTAATAGAAAAATAAAAAAAAAAGAAAGAAAAAAAGGAAAAGTAAAAAGTGATGACCTCATGCATGATGCAATAAATAGATAATTAATAAATTTAATTAATTTGATTTTTTGGTCTTCCATAAGACAAAAGACAAAAAAAAAAAAAGAGAAAAGAAAATAAGGATTAATGACATCATAAAGCTATAATTAAAATTTAGGAAATGATGGGATAAATACAATACAAAAGGGACCAATTAAAATTAAAGGATTAAAAAAAAAAAGTAAAAACTCAAATTTCTTCTTCTTCACCCGTCACTCCCTCTCTCTCATTTCTCTCTCTCATTTTCTCTTCATTTCACCATTTTTGAACTTAGAAAGCTTGCTTTTCTCTAGTTTCTTCCCATAAATTTCTTAAACTCCAACACAAAATCACACTCTTAAACCTAGATACATCACTTGGGAGTAAAAAGGAGAAGAAAAACTTGAAGAAAAGAAAAGGAAAAAGGGAGTGAAATTGAAGAATTGGAATTCAAGTGAAGGTAAGTAATTTACTTTGAAATTTTAGTTTTGATTCACATGTATTAAGTTAATTTAACTTATATTTTGATCAAAAAATCAAAGGAAATAATTGTTGGGGGACTTTTAGTGAATTTCAGCCAGCCATGGATGTATGAGAGTATGATGTGTTTTGAATGAATTAAATGTGTTAGTAAACTTGTATGAGAATGGTAGTAAGATTGAAATGCTTAAATGTGATTAAATGCAACAATTTAGTGTGATTAGGGTTTGGAGGCCTAGGGTTTTGAGGCAAAAATTTGAAGAAATGAGTAAATGATGTGTTTGATCTATTGTGAAGTGAAAAATGGTCAATTGTGACCAAATGAGTTGTGTTTGAATTGTTGGAATTGAAGCTAAATTCGGAGGGTGTAGCATGACCAAGTCAATTTTGAAGGACCAAAAATGAAATTTTACAAGTCCAATTGAAATGGCACCAATTGGGGATGAAAATAGACATAAAATGACACAATTTTCATTCAGGAACCATGCCCAAAAAGTGACCAAAACCTAGTGAACAAATTGACCAAAGTTGAATAAGAGCGATCACATCAGTACAAACTGACCAAATGAACAGTATTTGTTCATTTGGTCATAACTCGAGCTAGGCAGGTCAAATTGACCTGAAATTTTACCAGTGGTTAGATGGGACATAGACCTAAAACTTCCATGAAGAACACAAGTCCAAATTCTGCCAGCAACCAAGCCATTTGGCCACCCCAAGTTGGTGACTCAAAACTGCCAGCACCAAAATTTGCCCAGAAAATCTGGGTTGTGTCCAATCCGGCAGCCCTAGTTCAAATGGCTATAACTTGAGCTAAAAAACTCCAATTTGGGTGATTCAAAAATGAGAATAAACTTAAGACAATAAAGAATATTTTCTATGAAGGAAGTTTTATCAAATTCCAACAGTAAAATTACCAATGGAACAGTGCAACTTGGAGCACCAAAACTGAAAATTTGACAATTTGGCCAAAAGGATTTAAGCTTTGAGAAAATGACCAAAACCAACAAATTTAATGACCAAAATGTGGTATGTGGGTGAAGTTGGAGTTCCCATACCTATTAAGCCTTAAAAAGTCAACAATTTGACTTGAATAGTGTAGTAAATAGTAACCCAAAACACAAAAACTTCGAGAACGTCGAAATTAGCACATTAAAGCTAGGTAAAAATGAAGTGAAATTTATTTTTGGATTTATGCTAAGTTATGGTACTGAAACACTGTGAAATTGTGTGTTTTAGCTGAACAAGACTTGGAAGCTCTGAGAGACTGAGTCAAGGCCTAGAGGCGACTCACGTTAGGTCTGTGCACAGTAATTGTTGTTTAAATATATGATTCTTGAAAATTTGATTTTTCTTGAGTTAATTACGAATTGTGTTGCCATTTATGATTGTGAACATGACTTTGAAAATTTACCAGATTTCCAATAAATTATTTAAATAAATTGTTTTGAATTGATTTTATGTTCACACTTAGCATGACAGTATCACATTATTCCTACTCTATTTATGGGGTAGAGATCGTTTATTTTCCTCCCTCTCTGGCTTGCTAGTTGAGGTTGAGATCGGATGAGTACTCATTAGCTAGCTAGCCACCTCCCTCATTGATTTCGATTAATGGGGTTGTAGATTGCTTTGTTGTGGTGTACAACACGGCATTGATCAAAAATTTTGTGTCATGGCTTAAGTTGTGTGTGATTTTGGCAACACTGTGTTTATTAAATTATTTGACTAAATAGTGTTATTATGAGCTTTGATATTTGTGAAATGTGATTAAGAAGTATTCAAATTATGTTTCATCAATGGACGATTTATGTATTGCATTTGAAATTTTTATTGTGCACCACTGAGTATTTTTATACTCAGCGATAGCTTATTCTGCTGTCGTAGATAAGAGCAAGGAGAAAGTAGCAGAGTGAGCTGCTATCGAATTGTGGACCATATCGATCATTTTGTACGGGTATTATTTTATACCCTTGTAGATAATTTTGATGTAAATATAGAAATGTTGTATGTATCAATGTAAGTTGAGCAGTTGTAAATAAATTGTAATAATATTATTTTTGGATTTCCTTCTGTAAATTTAATATTTGTACATGTGAATTTCATGTTTTATGCCTTGTGAATGAAGTATTAAATATTTTGAGATGATGAATTTTGATTTGTATTGTGGAATTACTTTGAAGTGATTTGAATTGAGTTGATTGAGATTTATTGGAGGTTGGGAGTTGTGAAAAATTTTTTGAAGTGTTTTTCTCAGGTATTTGAAGAACTGTTTTCTCCAATTACAAACGGAACTCTGTCAAAATTTTTATAAAATTTGCGGCAAAATTAAAATGGACAAAAATTTTTACTAGTATTTAAACTTTGAATAAATGGTTTTTAATTCCTACCAAAATGCTCACCACTTTCAAAATGTAAGAAATTTTTTTTTAAAAATCCCTTGTAGGGTACTTAATGAGTTATCGGTAGGTGAAGTTTGGTAGTTCATTAAGTATTCTACGGGATCATGTTATGCCGTACAGAGGGGTAAGGTGTGACAGTAATTCTTTTCATG
Source organism: Hevea brasiliensis (assembly GCF_030052815.1). Lineage (NCBI taxonomy): Eukaryota > Viridiplantae > Streptophyta > Magnoliopsida > Malpighiales > Euphorbiaceae > Hevea > Hevea brasiliensis. The sequence continues at coordinate 86,723,913 of NC_079496.1, read as the reverse complement.
TGGCCTTAACTGCCTGGAAGCATATGCGACCACTTTCCCTTCTTACATGAGTACACACCCTAACCCATTATGTGAGACATCATTGTAGACTACAATGTATTTTCTCGATATTGGCTGTGTTAACACTGGTGCCTCTATCAACATAGCCTTCAGCCTCTCAAAACTGGCTTGACACTTGTCATTCCAGTCAAATTTCATATTCTTGTGTAATAATTTGGTCATTGGAGCAGCTATCAGGGAAAATCCCTTTACAAATCTTCTATAATATCCAGCTAACCCCAAGAAACTTATGACCTCAGTTGGATTTCTGGGAGGCTTCCATTCCATCATTGCTTCAATCTTCTTGGGATCCACTCTAATCCCTTCAGCTGATACTACATGTCCAAGGAATGCAATCTCATTCAACCAAAACTCACACTTGGACAATTTAGCATATAGTTTCTTCTCTTTTAGAGTCTACAGAATAATTCTCAAATGCTCATCATGTTCTGCCTTATCCTTGAAATGCACCAGGATGTCATCAATGAAGACCACTATGAACCAATCTAAGTATGGATGGAAGATACAGTTCATAAGGTCCATGAATGCTGCTGGAGCATTTGTTAACCCAAATGGCATCACCAGGAATTCATAATGCCTATACCGAGTTCTAAATGCAGTCTTAGGCACATCTGCATTCTTAACCCTTAGCTGATGATACCCTGATCTGAGATCAATCTTAGAAAACACACCGACTCCCATCAACTGATCAAACAGATCATCAATTCTAGGCAATGGATACCTATTCTTCACTGTTACTCTATTTAACTGCCGGTAGTCAACACACAACCTTAGTGTCCCATCTTTCTTCTTAACAAATAGTACCGGAGCTCCCCACGGTGACACACTGGGGTGTATGAACCCCTTATCTAGTAATTCTTGCAGTTGGATTTTTAACTCTTTCAATTCAGCAGGTGCCATCCTATATGGGGCAATTGAAATTGGAGCTATACCCAGCATAATCTCAATGGCAAATTCAACTTCCCTTTCGGGTGGCAAACTAGGCAATTCCTCAGGAAATACCTCAGAGAAATCCCTTACTGTGGTTATGTCAGATAAGTCAAGTTTACCCTACCTAGTGTCAACCACGTGTGCCAGATAGGCTTCACACCCTTTTTTCAACCATCTCCTTGCAACTGTAGATGAGATAACATTGGATAAGAAATCTGTCCTTTCACCCACAACTGTTATTTCTTCGTTCTCAGCAGTTTTTAGAGAGATTCTCTTCAATTTACAATCTACTATTGCCTGATGATGGGATAACCAGTCCATTCCTAAAATCACATCAAACTCATGGAAAGGCAATTCGATTAAGTCTGCTGAGAACTCTTTCCCTTGAATCTTCAATGGACAGCCCTTATACACCTTGTTTACTACCACATTGTGGCCTAGCGGATTTGTGACCAGGATGTCTTGGTCACTTTTCTGTAACACCCTTATTTGTACAGCCTGGTATATTTTACTGTTTCAGTGATCGGTGTCGGTCCGAACGATTAAGGAGATTAGAACCACACTTAAGACAACTAGATGAGCTATAAACACAAATAATTAGTAGTTGCCAATTAGTTAAGTATAAATAAGAAAAACAGAACATAAGAAGTTAAATGAGCTGAAAGTCATAGTGATGGGTGACCTTCTCGGGAAGGATTGCGAAGTCGATTTAAACTCAAATTTCGAACCGTAAAATGTGACATTGCGGTCCTTAGGACTATTACGAACACAGTGGAAAAGAGAAAATCACGAAAAAAGGTTGTTAAGCCAGTCAAATAATTAGGTCAGGAAGCCGAAAGAAATATTGAATTATTTGCAAACCGGGTTGAACAGGCGAGGGGCAATTTGGTCAATTGACCCCGAGAGCTGACTCCTGACCCAACTGTCAAATAAAATTAGAGAAAAGAAAATTTCGAAGTCGGGAATTAAATTAAAGAACTAATAAAAAAAAAGAGAGAGAGAAAATGAAAAAGGTGTAGGGAGATGACATCATGCATGACATCAGGCATGATGCCATAAATATCATAATTAAAAATTTGTTTAATTTGATTTTTGGTCTTCCTAAGACATAAAAATAAGAAAAGAAAAGAAAAGAAAAAAAAATCAAAAAGTCTTCTTCTTCTTTCCCATGTTGCCGCCTCACTCCCTCTCTCACCCTCTCCCTCACTTAAAACACCATTAAAGCTCATTTTGAGCTTAAACAAACCCTAAATCCCATCATAGAAAGTTAAACCTCCAACACTAAACCTTGATTTCAAGCTTTGATAGAGGACTTGACAAAAAAAAAAAAAAGAAGAAAGGAAGAAGTTTGAAGGAAAGAAATTCTGCACTAAAGTTAGTGGATTAAATTTGATTTTTTTAGTCGAATTAGTTGTGTTTATAGCTTAGTTAACTTAGAAATATGCTTTAAATGAAATGAAATTATTTGTTGGAGGACTAAACATGGATTTTGATCAGCTAGGGTTGGTAGTGCATGAACTTGATTGGATAATAAGTGTAGGCAAGCTTATATGAATGTAGAGGTGATGTTGAGATGCTTAGATTTGGTTAAATGTAATTACTAGCGTAGTTAGGGTTTTGGACATTTAGGGTTTAGAGACAAAAAAGTGAGAAATTGGTAAATGATATCTTTGACCTAGTTTGAAGTGAAAAATGGTCATTTGTGACCAAATGAAATGTGTTGGAAGGGTTGGAGTTGAGACCAAATTTGGATTGAGTGTGGTCATGCTACCAGCAGCATAACCAAGGTCCCTTTGAGGGACCAAAACTGAAAATTTGTAAGTCCAATTGGTATGAGACCAATTGGGAATGAAAATAGACACTAAATGACACAATTTTTGTTTAGGAAGCATGCCCAAAAAGTCACTAAAACCTAGTGAACAAATTAACCAAACTTGGAAAATCTCAGTCTGCCCTATACAAACTGACCAAATGAATAGTGTGTTTGTTCATTTGGCCATAACTTGAGCTAGGTAGGTCTAAATGACCTGAAATTTTACCAATGGACAGTTTAGATATAGACCTAAAACATTCATGAAGAAAACAAACTCAAATTATGCCATTAACCAAGTCATTTGGCCACCCAAAGTTGGTGACCTAAAACTGCCAGAACCAAAATTTGCCTAGAAATCTGGGTTAAGTCCAATCCGGCAGCCATGGTTTAAATGGCTACAACTTGAGCTACAAAACTCTAAATGGAGTGATTCAAAAAGGAGAATAAACTTAAGACAATAGGAAACATTTTCTATGAAGGAAGTTTTGCCAAATTCTAACAGTAAAATGACCAATGGAACAGTGCAACTTAAGACACCAAAACTGAAAATTTGCAATTTCGCTAAAAGACTTAGAATTTGAGTAAACAACCAAAACCAACAAATTTAGTTACCAAAATGTGGTATGTGGGTGAAGTTGGAGTTCCTATACCTATTAAGCCTTAGAAAGTCAACAAATTGACTTGAATAATGTCATGAATAGTAACTCGAAATACAAAATTTAAAGAACGTCAAGTTTAGCACATTAGAGCTAGGTATAAGTGAATGTAAATTTATTTTTGGACTAATGATGAGTTATGATACTGAAACACTGTGAAACTGTGTGTTTCAGTTGAAAAGAACACCGAGAAAGAACCCGAGGATTCGAGTCAAGGCCAAGAGGTGACTCGTTTAAGGTTTGTGCACAATTAACTCCTTTGTTATTTTTCAATTCCAAATTGATTTGAAATAAATTTTTTGTATGATTTATGATTTTTGTTGTGTTGCAAATTTTAATTTATTGAATGAAATTGTACAATTTGAATATAAATTTTCTTATGCATTTAAGGATTTATTGCATTGTTTTGAGGATTGTAAATCTTAAGTTTGATGTGTTGCCAACCTTGAGCATGAATTTATGATGATTAAATATGTTGATTTGTGAACACTTTGTGATTAGAAATTATTTTGAATATGATTTGAAACCATAGTTGACATGGCAAAATTTGTTGTGAATTCTCATTAACTTGTCTAGTGAGATATCTCCTCCACTAGATGGGGCGAGTATCTTCCTCTCTGGCTTGCCAGTTGGGGAAGAATTTGAATTTTGAATAAGTACTCATATATACTAGCTAGTCTTTATTTCTCCCTTTTTGCCTCAGTTATTGGGAGAATGTGAAATGTCATGGTGTACAACATGGCATCTATTTGAATTTTGGGCCATGAGATAAACTGTGTGAATTGTTGGCAACGCCCTTTAAATTATGCATAATTTGATAAATTGTAATTGAAATAAACAATTTGTTAGTGACTCAAAATATTTTTGTATTGTTTCGGAATTTAAAAGAAATGTAAATAAATAGTTACTATTTGATCAAAATGTTATTCAAATGAATAATTTGCATGAATGAAAATAATGATTTTTGTATGTCATGGATTTTGAAGAATTTAGAAATTTTAAATTTTTATTCATTATAAATTGTTAAGAATAATTTGTATTAAGTTTTAAATTACTAGTTTGTGCACCACTGAGTTCACCACTCAGCGATAGCTTTGTATGCTATCGCAGATATAGAGACTAGAGGAGCAGCAGATTGAGCTGCTAAGGATAAGGGAGCTACCTGCTTGAAGTTATCGGGTATAATTTATACCCTGACTGTAAATATTCATTTTGATGTATGTATTGCACGTAATTGTATGGACATGTAAAATCGATCTTGAGCAGCTTGTACAAAGTTTGCATAAAGTTGTAATAAATTTTAGTTTGGATTTTTTTAATGTAAATTTCTAGTATGATGTATATATATAAATTATTTTGTCATTAATAAAATATGATTGGTAGTATTTTATTTAAATTGAATGAAATTCATTAATGGTATTTTGATAATTGTTAGATTTTGGAAATGGTGAATTTGAATTTTGGAAGTTGATAAATGTGTTAAAATTGATTGAGATGATTGTGATTTTTGTAGAAGTTGTTGAGAAAATTATCAGAAGTTTTTTTTTTCATGTATTTGAAGAACTGTTTTCTCAAAATATAGACAGAACTCTGGCAAAATTTTTATAAAATTTACAGAAAAATAAAAGGGACCAAAAATATTTACTAGTTTTAACTTTAATTAAATGTTTTAAATACCTATTCAAAAATGCTCACCACTTATCAAAAATAAGAAAATTATTTTAAAATCCCTTGTAGTATATTTAGTGGGTTACCGGTAGACGAAGTACGGCAATTCATTAAGTGTACTACGGGAGCATGTTACATCTTACGTGGAGTAGGTTGTGACATATTTTAGTGGTATCAGAGCAAAATTTTTGAAGTATGTTTTAACTTGAGAATTTGTGTTGAAGTATGTTTTAACTTGAGAATTTGTGTCTTTCCTTATTAAGTACAACTGCTCAAAGTCCATATTTGTTATATACAGTACATTTACATCATAAATATGAACTAACGGGGAGAAATCTCCTTGTGTTGGGTGCACAGGAAATAGAAAAATGAAAAAAAAAATCCTGTGAATAGATATGGACAAGAGGGATAAAATGGTATAACAGTCTGATATAGCTAACGTACAAAGAGACTTCCCAGTTTCATAGAGCGTTGGAGGTCCAACTGCACCAGTCCCTCCTATACAAATTACTGCACAAACGACCCAGTAGATGGCCATGTTCTTTCAGCAAATGGCTGATAATCTATCAGCCCAAGCCCAAGTACAAACCCAACCCCCTCAAGAGCAGCATGAAAAAGAGAAAAGTGGGTAATCCATCGGTCAAAGTTTGAGTAGTAATTTGGGAAAGAGAAAAGATTTTGAGGGACCACGAGCTCCTAAGTATGACAGAGGTGGATCTTCAGGGCAAAAGCAATCAAGAACCATTCGTCAAAGAACCAGAAGTTCCTACCCTACCCTTCTCTGTGACGTTTGTGGAAAATTTCATGGGGGTATTTGCCATAGGGTCACTGGAGCCTGCTTCAATTATGGTGGAATTGGACATTTTGCCCGAGATTGTACTAGCGCACGTCGATTTATGCCACATACTACACTGCAGGAATCACCAAGGTTACGATTTTAGAGGCTCATTAATAGTCGGAGGGGCGAGAGGCAGTAGAGACAATACTTCGGGTAATCCTCGCACAATGGACCAACCCGAGCAGAGGAATACATTAGAAAGAGGGAACGCCATGCATCGAGGGGAAGAAGCAGAGACTTCAGATGTAGTTACCGGTATGTTCTTAACTTGTGAAAGGAATAATTATGTACTATTTGATTCCGGCTCTACTTATTTATATGCTAATGCAAAATTATATGTTCTATTGCTATTCCCTTGCATGGAGATAAATTTTAGTGTGTTAGTAATTAGTATTTTAGGATAAGAATTACAATAATAAGCGTGATTGGGATTAATTTTGGAAAAGTTTCTAGTGAGAGACATCTCCTAGACTACGATAAATTATAAAGTTAATTAGTAAACCTAATTAGGTAAGGCAAGAGGATCAAAAAGTAGGTTATAGCAATATATCTGCCCTAGATGGAAGTAAAGGTATTACTTTTGATAGATGTCAGTAAATACCATAATCAAAATAAGTTTAAGATATTGGTGGATTTGAAAGAAATATGACATAGGGAAGTTTGATCTATTGGGATGTATCGTAGTAACTATGCAATATTCTTAATGTTTGTGCTGTAAGCTGCAGATTACAGTACTGACTTGAAATTTATTGTGTAGAACTACGTACTACCCAATAGTACATAAGGATAAGAATAGTTATAAATGACTTTCGCTCTGGTATAAATATACCAGAATAGAGTTTTATTACTAGAACTGAGTTTGAAAATCCTAATTCGGGATTTAAAACTCTATAATTAGAATATCAAAAGATCATGGTTGCAAGGTAGTGAGAGTTAAAGACTCTGTTACCCTAGCATGAATTACAGTACATCAAGAATTGTTATGGGACTAGAGATTTTAGTATGATCAAAATTTAAAAATAACACCTATAGGGCTAAGTCATCCAGTCTCCGATATGGGGTTTATAATTGTTCTGGTATTGCAATGGATCTTTTGCTCAAAGTTTAGTAAGGAACAGTATTCTATTTGTGTAGCAGTAAGACACAAAATATAATTTTATTCCCCTAGAAGAGACAGGATGCTATGGATGACAATTATAACTTATAAAATAGAAAAGAAATGATATTCTACTGATAACAGTAATTCGATAGGAACTAGTTGCTCAGGTATTCTTTAGGAAGAGCATAATTTTATTGTGCGGATCATAAGGTTTAGATTAGAATTAAAGCAAAACTTTTGAATAGCATGGAAAACAGGAGAGTTCGGTAGACTCCCTTCTTAAGATTAAAGAATTGTTTATGGTTAAAAAAAAAAAAGGGTAATGATCGCAAACCAGTGAAAAATAAGTTATAGAATATCAATAGATAAAAGAGTTGTGGAAGTAAAAATTAGAATAATTGGTGCAAATGTAATAAAGAAACGTTATGAATATTAGTTAAAGTGTTGACTAGAATGGTCAGAAGACCAAATCAAAGTAATATTGAAGTATAGTGGATTTGTGAGGGACGATAAGAGGTGCTAAATTACGACTCTACAGTCGAGTTAAGGAAGAAGATAAGATTACGAAATAAAATAATTAAAGTTAAGTTGTGGAATGAAAGAAGGAAACAAATAGAACATTAAGAAATGAGAAAAAAACACTAGATGAGGAATTGCCACCAGGGCAAACAACCTACTTAAGACGCGTAACGATATCCCAAACTATTTTATCAAGAAGGAAATAAGTTAAACAAAAGCAAACAAGATAGTGCAAAATGGCACATAGGCCTTGGTCATAAATGGAGATGGTAAGATAATGGTTATGGACCTATGGCCAAGAAAGAGATAAATAGTTCATATATGACCAACAAGGTCATTTAAAAAAAAAAAAGACTACAAAGGAAAATAATTACTAAAACAATAGCAAGAAAAGACTAAAATATTATAAACTAAATTGAAGGTTGCATCAAATGATCAAGAGATTTGATAAGAAAAGAGTAAAACTAAGTTTTCACCCATAGGATCATACGAGGTCCTAGAAAGAGTGGATCCACTAGCACACATATTTGCTTACCTCTAAAATTGAAATGAATTTGAATCTAACTTATGACAGAAGCTCATAAGAAACTTGGCACACTAGGTAAGCAATCGATGAGTAAATAGTATTGGTTAAAGTGCTAAGGAACCATCATTCAGCGTAGGAAGCTACTTGGGAGCGTGAATAGAACATGAAGAGACAACACCCACAACTGTTCAGAGACTGATACCAAGTAAAATTTCGAGGATGAAATTATTTTAAGGGGAGGAGAATTGTAACACCCCTATTTGTACAGCATGGTATATTTCACTGTTCCGGTGACCGATGTCGGTCCGGATGATTAAGGGGATTAGAACCACACTTTAAGACAACTAGATGAGCTATAAACACAAATAATTAGTAGTTGCCAATTAGTTAAGCATAAATAAGAAAAACAGAACATAAGAAGTTAAACGAGCCGAGAGTCACAGCGATGGGTGACCTTCTCAGGAAGGATTGTGAAGTCGATTTAAACTCAAATTTCGAATCGTAAAATGTGACGTTGCGGTCCTTAGGACTATTACGAACACAGTGGAAAAGAGAAAATCACGAAAAAAGTTTGTCAAGCCAGTCAAATAATTAGGTTAGGAAGCCGGAATAAATATTAAATGTTAGTAGTATGCCCTAGAGCATATCATTTAGTATGTATCTTGTACATATTTTTATTAATAAAAGGCATTTCCACTTTTCCGTTTACATAATATATTTATGTGTAATAGAAAAGGTCCATTGATATTTTGTTAGAAATATTATTCTTAAGTTGTTAAGAATATGAGTGACAATATTTCTAGCACAAAGTATCATAAATAGGTTCACAATCAAGGATACTTCATAATAAGGACATGACTTATCCAGAAAGATTGTATTCATGTTTGTTCCCAAGTTATTTATATGAGATATAAATAAGATGGAATGGTGAGTCTCATGCCATATAACAAACATGATAGGCACTTATAAATGATAAGTAGGCCGAACCAGTGACACTTATGACAAGCACATGGAGTTTACTCTTGTCAATGTTTTGTCATAAATCATATCAGTGCATATAATCTTTAGACATGAGATAGCACAGTTATCTCGTATATAGGTAGTTTGAGTTTGATCTCGCTTTCATACTTGTACTGTATGGGTATATGGGCATGTGTTGGCTCCTACTAGTTATATATGGAGGTAGGTGTTGATCAAGATGGAATCTTTTCCTCTAAGTAAATAGAGATAAAATCCTATGTTCATTTAATTGTTCTTGATGTTTCAAGTTCCTGGCCAGGACAGATAGATTTATTCAGAAAAGAGTTTCTGATGAGAAAATCTTTTAATCAAGAACTGGAATTAAAAGAGAACATAATATTCATAGCAAATGGAGTTTGACATAAACCATGACTCCAGCTTGAGTTGGGATTTTGTAACAGAGAGATTCTAGTGCATGGTAACATATGATTATAGGTTCATTTAAGGTAAACCTTATTACTAATTGGGTGGCCATGACATGCTATGCTAGGTGTTAACCATGGTCCATGAGGTTCATAAAATGATTTAGAGAAATCATTTATGGTAAGAAAGAGTTCACGATATTAAGAGTTGATATCATGTCTCATTGCCAATTAGTGATGAGCCTAGTAAGTCACACACATACACAAGTTATCACCTAATTAAATATGATTTAATTAATTAATTAAAGAGTTTAATTGATTAATTAAATAGGTTTGGTTTGCAATTAGTTTGCAAAGTCCCTAGCATGACTTGAAACCAAATCTAGATTGTTGGATGTATAATATAAGTTAAATTTATATTTAAAGTGTTTAAATATGAATTTAATTAATGAGAAATTAATTAATAGAGATTAATTAATTAATTTATATTTGATATAAATTAATTAGAAGAAAAAAAATAATTATTTTGGGTTGAGAACTCAAAATTAAGACACAGGGGCATTTTGGTCATTTTGCAGTGTGACACGTGGCACCATGAGATGGTGACACATGGCATAACACATAAGCTTGCCAAATGTTTTTTAATCATGTAAGATGATTAAAATCAAGATTAAATATAGGTTTGACACTTGGCACAATGTGATTGGGTCACTTAAACCTAGAGCTAATCAAAGGGTGACATGTGGCAAGGGTTTAATGGTTAACCTAGCTATTTAAGTGTTGTTATGATAAAATAAAATACAACCAGCAGCCACACTCCTTTGTCACGCCATTTTGCAGCCCTCCCTCTATTCTTCTTCATCTCTCATCAATTCAAAGAGATTAGCCACCAATCTCTTGAATTAAGAACACTAGAAATTGTTTCTAGTGTCCTGTTTACATCTCTAATTTCTTAAAAGGCAGAACTTGAATTTCTAATTAATAGAAAAGGCTTTAGAAGCTGTTCAAGGGCTGCCATAGGTGTTCTTGGTGTGGACAAGCTAGAGGGACAACATCTGGTGTCCTGAAGACGAATCTTAAAGGCATAGACACGCTGCAATGCATTAAGAGGTTAGTGTAATCATTCTTGATTTAATCTAGGGTTCTAAAATTAATCTGATTAATTTTAAAATCTTAAATGGCAAATACAGATCCAAAAACATATTAAAAGAGTTTTAATATATTGTTTATCATTGAAATCAAATAGATAAAAATAAATCTTGCATGATGCATGTGACCCTAGGTGAAAATTTTTGAATTCAATGGTATAAACTTGTGTTTTTCACACTTCCGTTCCTTCATTAAATTATTTGCAAACCGGGTTGAACCGGCGATGGGCAATTTGGTCAATTGATCCCGGGAGCTGACTCCTGACCTAACTGTCAAATAAAATTGGAGAAAAGAAAATTTCGGAGTCGGGAATTAAATTAAAGAACTAATAGAAAAAAAAAAGAGAAAATGAAAAAGGTGTAGGGAGATGACATCATGCATGACATCATGCATGATGCCATAAATATCATAATTAAAAATTTGTTTAATTTGATTTTTGGTCTTCCTAAGACATAAAAAGAAGAAAAGAAAAGAAAAGAAAAAAAAATAAAAAAGTCTTCTTCTTCTTTCCCATGTTGCCGCCTCACTCCCTCACTTAAAACACCATTAAAGCTCATTTTGAGCTTAAACAAACCCTAAATCCCACCATAAAAAGTTAAACCTCCAACACTAAACCTTGATTTCAAGCTTTGATAGAGGACTTGACAAAAAAAAAAAAAGAAGAAAGGAAGAAGTTTGAAGGAAAGAAATTCTGCACTAAGTTTAGTAGATTAAATTTGATTTTTTATTTAGTTGAATTAGTTGTGTTTATAGCTTAGTTAACTTAGAAATATGCTTAAAATGAAATGAAATTAATTGTTGGAGGACTAAACATGGATTTTGATCAGCTAGGGTTTGCTATGGTAGTGCATGAATTTGATTGGATAATAAGTGTAGGCAAGCTTATATGAATGCAGAGGTGATGTTGAGATGCTTGGATTTGGTTAAATGTAATTACTAGTGTAGTTAGGGTTTTGGACATTTAGGGTTTAGAGACAAAAAAGTGAGAAATTGGTAAATGATGTCTTTGACCTAGTTTGAAGTGAAAAATGGTCATTTGTGACCAAATGAAATGTGTTGGAAGGGTTGGAGTTGAGACTAAATTCGGATTGAGTGTGGTCATGCTGCTGGCAGCATGACCAAGGTCCCTTTGAGGGACCAAAACTGAAAATTTACAAGTCTAATTGGTATGAGACCAATTGGGAATGAAAATAGACACTAAATGACACAATTTTCATTTAGGAAGCATGCCCAAAAAGTGAACAAAACCTAGTTAACAAATTAACCAAACTTGGAAAATCTCGGTCTGCCCTGTACAAACTGACCAAATGAACAGTATTTGTTCATTTGGCCATAACTTGAGCTAGGTAGGTCTAAATGACCTGAAATTTTACTAGTAGATAGTTTAGATATAGACCTAAAACTTTTATGAAGAACACAAATCCAAATTATGACATTAACCAAGTCATTTGGCCACCCAAAATTGGTGATCTAAAACTGCCATAACCAAAATTTGCCCAGAAATTTGGGTTAAGTCCAATCCGCCAGCCATGGTTCAAATGGCTATAACTTGAGCTACAAAACTCCAAATGGAGTGATTCAAAAAGGAGAATAAACTTAAGACAATAGAGAACATTTTCTATGAAGGAAGTTTTTCCAAATTCTAACAGTAAAATGACCAATGGAACAGTGCAACTTGAGACACCAAAACTGAAAATTTGCAATTTTGCCTAAAAGACTTAAAATTTGAGTAAACAACCAAAACCAACAAATTTAGTGACCAAAATGTGGTATGTGGGTAAAGTTGGAGTTCCCATACCTATTAAGCCTTAGAAAGTCAACAAATTGACTTGAATAGTGTCATAAATAATAACCTGAAATACAAAATTTAAAGAACGTCAAGTTTAGCACATTAGAGCTAGGTATAAGTGAATATAAATTTATTTTTGGACTAATGATGAGTTATGATACTGAAATACTGTGAAACTGTGTGTTTCAGTTGAAAAGAACACCGAGAAAGAACCCGAGGATTCGAGTCAAGGCCAAGAGGCGACTCGTTTAAGGTTTGTGCACAACTAACTCCTTTGTTATTTTTCAATTCCAAATTGATTTGAAATAAATTTTTTGTATGATTTATGATTTTTGTTGTGTTGAGAATTTTAATTTATTGAATGAAATTGTACAATTTTAATATAAATTTTCTTATGCATTTAAGGATTTATTGCATTGTTTTGAGGATTGTAAATTTTAAGTTTGATATGTTGCCAACCTTGAGCATGAATTTATGATGATTAAATATGTTGATTTGTGAACACTTTGTGATTAGAAATTGTTTTGAATATGATTTGAAACCACAGTTGACATGACAAAATTTGTTGTGAATTCTCATTAGCTTGTCTAGTGAGATATCTCCTCCACAAGATGGGGCGAGTATCTTCCTCTCTGGCTTGCCAGTTGGGGAAGAATTTGAATTTTGAATGAGTACTCATATATACTAGCTAGTCTTTGTTTCTCCCTTTTTGCCTCGGTTATTGGGAGAATGAGAAATGTCGTGGTGTACAACACGGCATCTATTTGAATTTTGGGCCATGAGATAAACTGTGTGAATTGTTGGCAACGCCCTTTAAATTATGCATAATTTGATAAATTGTGATTGCAATAAACAATTTGTTAGTGATTCAAAGTATTTTTGTATTGTTTCGGAATTTAAAAGAAATGTAAATAAATAGTTACTATTTGATCAAAATGTTATTCAAATGAATAATTTGCATGAATGAAAATAATGATTTCTGTATGTCATGGATTTTGAAAAATTTAGAAATTTTAAATTTTTATTCATTATGAATTGTTAAGAATAATTTGTATTAAGTTTTAAATTAATAGGTTGTGCACCACTGAGTTCACCACTCAGTGATAACTTTGTATGCTGTCACAGACATAGAGATTAGAGGAGCAGCAGATTGAGCTGCTGAGGATAAGGGAGCTACCTGCTTGAAGTTATCGGGTATAATTTATACACTGACTGTAAATATTCATTTTGATGTATGTATTGCACGTAATTGTGTGGACATGCAAAATCGATCTTGAGCAGCTTGTACAAAGTTTGTATAAAGTTGTAATAAATTTTAGTTTGGATTTTCTTAATGTAAATTTCTAGTATGATGTATATATATAAATTATTTTGTCATTAATGAAATATGATTGGTAGTATTTTATTTAAATTGAATAAAATTCATTAATAGTATTTTGATAATTGTTGGATTTTGGAAATGGTGAATTTGAATTTTGGAAGTTGATAAATGTGTTGAAATTAATTGAGATGATTGTGATTTTTGAAGAAGTTATTGAGAAAATTGTCGGAAGTGTTTTTTTTTTCAGGTATTTGAAAAACTGTTTTCTCAAAATACAGACAGAACTCTAGCAAAATTTTTATAAAATTTATGAAAAAATAAAAGGGACCAAAAATATTAATTAGTTTTAACTTTAATTAAATGTTTTAAATACCTATTCGAAAATGCTCACCACTTATCAAAAATAAGAAAATTATTTTCAAATCCCTTGTAGTATATTTAATGGGTTACCGGTAGACGAAGTACTGTAATTCATTAGGTGTACTACGGGAGCATGTTACATCTTACGAGGAGTAGGGTGTGACACTTTTCTCTACTGGTATTCCCTTTTCTACAGGCAGCTTGATACAAATATATGAATGAGTAGATCCGGGATCCACTAATGCATGCACAGAAGTATTATAGAGGAGGAACGTACCCTTGATGACATCTGGAGCATCATGTTCCTCCTGTGCCCTTATAGCATAGGCTCTGGCTAGTTTTTCTACCTTCTGCTCTCTCCACAAACTCTGACACATGTTTCTGTGAAGTACCGGCTGCCTCAGTCTTACCCGGCTGTCTACCCCTTGGAGCTGGAGGGGCAAGCCTATTAGTTGATACTGGAATGGATCTAGCAGTTCTGCGAGACAATCTCGGACTAGGTGGTCTAAAGATCCACACCGTAAACAAGCACCTATCATCCTCCAACATTCGCCATTACGCCATTTTTGGCAATGTGGGCAAGCAACAGATACTGTTGGGGCAGGTCCCCTATACCCTGTCCTTGGAGAGCTAGCCATTGAAGGGGTGGACTGGCCTCTCCTTGGTGCAAACTGAGATTTGGGCCTCTGTGACTGACCCTGTCTTGGTGCTCTACTGAAACTCTGAGTAGGCAAACCTCTAAATTTCTTACTAGGGATAGAAGATGTACCGGTCTGACCCTGACCTCTTTTCTGCTGTCTGTCCCTTCTGTTCTGCTCATTCATTCTAACGTTTTCAACCTTTAGTGCGGCTTCCACTAACTTGGCAAACTCTGTAATCCCCAAGGCAGTAATCATTACCTTAATGTTATCATTAAGTCCTTTCTCAAATCTCTTGCATCTCTCAGCCTCATTAGGGACTATTTCCCGCCTATAGTGGCTCAATCTGACAAATTCTCTTTCATATTCAGCCATTGTCAGTTGTAAACTCCCTTCTCTTCTCTTCCAGGTATACACTGCCCACATACTTCTTTCTGAACTCAGTGAGAAAGAAATCCCGAGTTATTTATTCTGGTGGCAACTCACTAGTTACTGTATCCCACCACTGGTATGCATCATCTTGCAATAGTGATACAGCAGCTTCCAAATTCTGCTCTGGAGTATAATGAAGTTGTTTCAAAACTCTTCCAGTTTTGTCCAACCAGTTTTTAGCTGTGATAGAATCATCTTCCCTTTTGCCCAGAATATCCACTACTCCAAACTTCCTGAGTCTCTCCATATGAGATTTTTGTTGTGGAGGTGGTGGTGGTCGCATAACTCCTTCCATCTGTCTAAAGAACTCAGCCATTTGCTGAAATGTGGCTGGTGCATTTGGTACTGGTGGAGCAGGTTCCCTCCTATCTCCTGGTTCAGTCATAAATGGAGCATGACTTTCCACTTCCTCATCGATCGCTCTCTGCGATGTGGAGTCCATATTCTGATCAAAATAACAAATCAAAAGATCTGCATTAGAGTCATCTTAACACTTACAATGCAATGCATGATATGCAAACTATCTAGGTCCAGAAATGCCTAAACCGTGCTCTGATGCCACTAAATGCAACACCCCTCACCTGTCTACAGTATAGCCGAGCAAGGAGTGCTACACGACGTGCTGGAACACCTAGTCTGTGATTATCTCATTTTCTGAACTCAATTTGATTTTAAGAAGTCTTTTATGTAATATTCATATCATGCTGATACTATTTTAATACTTTGATAAAATCAGTGTTTCAAAAATGGTAATAAAAATTTGGCAAGGTGCCATCTGTATTTCGGACAAATTGTCCTTCTAAACCTGTTGAAAACAGTTTAATATGATAATATCAAAATCTCAAATATTTCACAGTCTCTATTTCTCAATAAAGTCAATAGACTTTTACAGTCATTAAACAGTTCCATAATACAGTCCATAATAATTTAAATATAACCAGAAAATCTCCATGTTATTTAATATGCACAAAATATTACAAATTTTAGAGCTTTCATAATATTACAAAATACAAGGCTAAATTTCAAAAATACAACAAAAGTACAAACTAAAAGATATCCTAAGTCCTACCATGTATGCAATACAGTGCAGATGACTCTGGACTCCTATGCAGATCTAATGTCTCACCCGATCGTAGGTCTACTAGGCTCCCCAGTTGTGTCTCCAATACCTACTCGTTACAAAAGCAACGCGCTAAGCAATTTTGCTTAATGGTGCCAATATAAAGAAATATACACTAAAATAAAGTAAATAAAGTGTTTACGAATTTATAACATCGATATACTTTGCAGTTACTGATTCTACTTTTATTTGCTAACATTTCAATATTTGCTAATTTTTGGTAGTGCTGTATGTCAGTAGATTAGATTTAGCTATTTGAATTTAATAGTACTTGAATTACTGCCCGTGTAGCCTATATACTGACCAGACTGGACAAATGGATATACTGGCACTGGGTACCTAGTACCTCGGGCCATCACACCATCGGTCACAAAGTGTCTCCCGGTGTGCAAATAGTGTGGCTAAAAAGCCATATAGTCAATCTGGCAATAAGCCAAGAATAAATACACAATATGTATAGCAGTAGGCTATTAAAGTCACAGTGAGGCATAATAAGCCGTAAAAACATAGTATGGCATGAAGCCATTTACAGAACAGCTGTCAGAATCCTATTGGCATGCCAACCTATCCAAACTAGTCAACTAGGCAAACTAAGGCACATTATAAATTAATTGTTTAATTCTTCAATTTTTTGAGTTTACTAACTATTATGTAATTCATAAGTCAATGCATATGTTGACCTTTTTAGGTACTATGGATAAGTTGTTTCTAGCATCAACATGTCACATATTGTAATTCAATATGCTGCCAATATAGTGCAATTTACCATTTTTACAAGTTGGCATTCATTGCCAAATTGCTTCAAGCATCATTGTATATAAATGTCAAATTCTCAATTTTTGGTGTGCTAGATTGGTCTAGCTTAAAGTCCTATTTCTCTTGGTTTTTAGCTTCTGTTCAAAGAAGCAAAATTGTAGCTCTATGTCTTATTGCACGCAAGGCAAAATTTCAGGTCATTCTGAGTTGTATAGACCAAGATATGGTCAATTTACTAAAGCTGGACAGATTGCATCTTTAGTATAAAATTTGGTCAATTTTCAGTCACTTTTAGTTCTTGCAGTTTTGGTACGCGAACTTGTGCAAGCTATTTGACTTGGATCTGGTCATTTCTGGGCTTTGGTGTCTTCATAAGAATTGTAGCTCTATGTCTAAGCTAACCATGGTAAAAATTTTAGGTCAATTGTACCTATTTTGAGTGAGTTATGGACATCCTAATGATTACTGTTCATATGGTCAAAAATCTAGGTTGCAAGGTTGCTATTCTGGATTTGGTCATTTTTAAGGTCAGTTTCTAGGCAGAATTTTAGCAACATTTCTACATGAAAGCTGGCCTATTTGGTGTCTAGTTTCACCCCCCCCCCCCCCCCCCATTGGCCTTATACCAATTGGGTTCACAGTTTGGCACTTATGATCTAATTTATGTACTGCCTTCAATACATAACCTACACAAAGCACATACACTTCCAATTTGATATTCCTTCTCCTCCTCATTACTTTAATATTCAATCAATGACACTTCCATATATGTATTGTACATAATTCTAGCAACAATTTTGGATAGAATATTCAAGTGCTCAATGCACACAATTTACCATTAAGTTCAACATTCACTTCCGCCAAAATTCAACATATCTCAATGTCAATATTACACATACACTTCAACATAATCATACTTCAATATCACTTAGACATGCTGCCCACAATTTAACACTAGCATATTTCATTAATAAACTACATATTCACACACAAATTCATGGTTTAATAGGCTGCCAAACATGGCATTTTGCCCAAAGCATTAAGGTTCCATTTCACACCCTTAATTCAAGCACTACATGCACATACTTAGATTTTAACTTACTACATCCTCCATTTGAGTTAATCAACCATAATTTCCATCCATTAGAGGTAAGAAAAAATCAAATACAACACATAATCATGGCTGTTGAAAATGGACCTTTTCATTTCTCAAGATTTTCTTCATTTCTCTTCACCAAAATACTCACCTCAACCTAAACACAAGGTTTACGAAAGCAAGGGAGAGGTTTTGGACACTTACCACTTGAGAGCTTCCTTCAAACTTCACCAAATCTTGTTTTTCTTGTTGCCAATATCTTCCCCAAGGTGAGTAGGCAAGCTTTAATGAAGGAACCAAGTGGAAAGGAGGCTTGGAATGGGGTTGCATGGAGGTCCTTCCATGGCCGACTATGGAGTTCTTTCAATGGTGATTCACTTCGGCTGGTTTTTCTTTCAATGTTGAAGATGGTGATTCTGCCCACAAATGGCTTAGATAGGTGTCCAAAGGTTTGAGTTAGTGGAGTGCTAACTTTAAGTTAAATGTTTAATTATTTCAAGTTCCATTATTTACACATTTATCTTCCCTTTTTCACTATTTACATATTGTGTCACAATTTAATTTTTCATGGCATTTTCTAAGTGCAATATCATTTATTTTTAATGGACATTGAGGTCAAAAGGCAACTCTAGGTGTCAAATGACCAAAATATCCCACTTTGGGTTATATTCTCGATTTTTCGGTAATACCGATTTTTGTCTGTTTCTCGATTTTTCATTTTTTTTATACTAATTTATTAATTTTTTTTTTGATATTTTTAGTGTCAATTACATTTCAATAAACCTTTATTCATTTCTCAAAATTAAATTCCAAGGGTTCCCCGAGGTCCTGGGGTCGACAACGGCCTTCCCAGTGCGGTCACCCATCGCTGCGATGCCGATTCGTTTAACTTAGCTTCATTTTCTCTCTTTCACTTTTCTTTGATTTTTCTTGTATTTTCTTTTTATTTATTTCATCATTATATGTCTGTTCACTATCACCGAAGTGTAGTTCTAGACATCCTGACTTGCCTGGACTATTATTTGGCTACTGTAGCAATAGAACGTACAGAACACGTACAGGGAGGATATTGCATCACGTGCCATTCTGTGATAAAATAGCCTTTGGCTACGTTAATTGAGTTGTTATACTTGATTTTTATCCTTGATGATTATTATAGCTTATTAGTTGTTCTATTGCACAACGGGAGACACAATGTGACCGATGGTGTGATGGTCCGAGGTACTTAGTACCCAGTGCCAGTTTATCCATTTATCCGGTCCAGTCAACTAGTATAGGTTACTCCGGCAATGATAATGAATCTTACAAAATTTTAATCGAATTATACTGCAATAAATGCCAGAAATTAAGTCTACCTAAAATGCAAACATACATTCTGCATATTTATGTTATTTTAGTTATTTTATTTTATATTGTCACCACTAAGCAGAATTGCTTAACGCGTTGCTTTGGCTACGCGCAGGTATTGGAGACATAGCTGGGGAGTCCAGCAGACCTCATACTGGGTGAGCTTTCAGATCTGCACACAGAGTCCAGAGTCACCTCACATTTGCAGTGCATTTGGTAGGACATTAGGCCACTTTTAGTATTTCGGTATTTTGTATTTTGTAAACTTCTGTAATGTATATCATAAACTCATGTAATTATGTTTTTGATGTAATTATCTATGAACTATATTCAGTATTAAATGTGAGAATTTCTCATTGAATTGAGTGTGATATAAAATGAATTAAATTTTGAGATACTTAAGTAATTTGAGAAATTGTTGAAAATATGTTGGTAGTTGATGTTAGTAGTATGCCCTAGAGCATATCATTTAGTATGTATCTTGTACATATTTTTAATAATAAAAGGCATTTCCACTTTTCCGTTTACATAATATATTTATGTGTAATAGAAAAGGTCCATTGATATTTTGTTAGAAATATTATTCTTAAGTTGTTAAGAATATGAGTGACAATATTTCTAGCACAAAGTATCATAAATAGGTTCACAATCGAGGATACTTCATAATAAGGACATGACTTATCCAGAAAGATTGTATTCATGTTTGTTCCCAAGTTATTTATATGAGATATAAATAAGATGGAATGGTGAGTCTCATGCCATATAACAAACATGATAGGCACTTATAAATGATAAGTAGGCCGAACCAGTGACACTTATGACAAGCACATGGAGTTTACTCTTGTCAATGTTTTGTCATAAATCATATCGATGCATATAATCTTTAGACACGAGATAGCACAGTTATCTTGTATATAGGTAGTTTGAGTTTGATCTCGCTTTCATACTTGTACTATGTATGGGTATATGGGCATCTATTGGCTCTGCTAGTTATATATGGAGGTAGGTGTTGATCAAGATGGAATCTGTTCCTCTAAGTAAATAGAGATAAAATCCTATGTTCATTTAATTGTTCTTGATGTTTCAAGTTCTGGCAGACAGATAGATTTATTGAGAAAGAGTTTCGATGAGAAAATCTTTTAATCAAGAACTGAAATTAAAAGAGAACATAATATTCATAGCAAATGGAGTTTGACATAAACCATGACTCGGCTTGAGTTGGGATTTTGTAATGAGAGATTCTAGTGCATGGTAACATATGATTATAGGTTCATTTAAGGTAAATCTTATTACTAATTGGGTGGCCATGGCATGCTATGCTAGGTGTTAACCATGGTCTATGAGGTTCATAAAATGATTTAGAGAAATCATTTATGGTAAGAAAGAGTTCGATGATATTAAGAGTTGATATCATGTCTCATTGCCAATTAGTGATGAGCCTAGTAAGTCACACACATACACAAGTTATCACCTATTTAAATATGATTTAATTAATTAATTAAAGAGTTTAATTGATTAATTAAATAGGTTTGGTTTGCAATTAGATTGCAAAGTCCCTAGCATGACTTGAAACCAAATCTAGATTATTGGATGTGTAGTATAAATTAAATTTATATTTAAAGTGTTTAAATATGAATTTAATTGATGAGAAATTAATTAATAGAGATTAATTAATTAATTTATATTTGATATAAATTAATTAGAAGAAGAAAATAATTATTTTGGGTTAAGAACTCAATATTTAGACACAGTGGCATTTTGGTCATTTTGCAGTGTGACACGTGGCACCATGAGATGGTGACACATGGCATAACACATAAGCTTGCCAAATATTTTTAATCATGTAAGATGATTAAAATCAAGATTAAATATAGGTTTGACACTTGGCACAATGTGATTGGGTCACTTAAACCTAGAGCTAATCAAAAGGTGACATGTGGCTAGGGTTTAATGTGTTAACCTAGCTATTTAAGTGTGGTTATGAAAAGAAAACATAACCAGCAGCCTCTCCTCTCAATTGTCACGCCACTTTGAGCCTCTCCAGCCATTCTTCTTCATCTCTCATCAATTCAAAGAGATTAGCCATCAATCTCTTGAATTAAGAACGCTAGAAATTGTTTCTAGTGTCCTGTTTACATCTCTAATCTCTTAAAAGGCAGAACTTGAATTTCTAATTAATAGAAAAGGCTTTAGAAGCTGTTCAAGGGCTGCCATAGGTGTTCTTGGTGTGGACAAGCTAGAGGGACAACATCTGGTGTCCTGAAGATGAATCTCAAAGGCGCAGACACGCGGCACATCAAGAGGTTAGTGTAATCGTTCTTGATTTAATCTAGGGTTCTAAAATTAATCTGATTAATTTTAAAATCTTAAATGGCAAATACAGATCCAAAAACATATTAAAAGAGTTTTAATATGTTGTTTATCATTGAAATCAAATAGATAAAAATAAATCTTGCATGGTGCTTGTGACCCTAGGTGAAAATTTTTGAATTCAATGGTATAATCTTGTGTTTTTCACGCTTCCGTTCCTTCAATTGGTATCAGAGCCACTATATTTGCCATTTAGATTGTTGATTATATGATTTAATTGTGTGATTTGATCATGAGATGATTGATTCATTGCTGGTTGGATCAAGAGGTGTGGCGTCACACATGGTGAAGCCACCATAGGTGGCGGCAACAATGGTTCCATGGGTGGTTCAAGGTTTGGCTTTTAATTCTGCAATTGTTGTATGATCTAAGGCTATTCTTTGACTAATTAAAGTGTTTAATTAGTTGTTTTAATCACACAATTAAATTATGATTCAAATCAGAATTTTAAAAAATATTTGAATGTGATTCAAATCTGAATTTTAAAAGTTGTTTGAATGTGATTCAAATCTGAATTTTTAAAGTTGTTTGAATCATATTTAAATCTGATTTTTTAAAATTGATTCAATAAAATTCAGATCTGATTTTTTAAAAAATATTTGAATGTGATTCAAATATGATTTTTTAAAAAATGTTTGAATGTGATTCAAATCTGAATTTTTGAAGTTGTTTGAATGTGATTCAAATCTGAATTTTAAATTTGTTTGAATGAGATTCAAATCTGAATTTTTAAATTTATTTGAATCATATTCAAATCTGGATTTTTAAGTTGAATATGAGATATTCAATTTAATTTAAGTATGTATGTTTTATTTAATTGTTAAATAGTGATATGCATGATGGATGATCATGGACTATAAAAGACCAATGTGATTGGATTTATTTCTTTTATGTTTCTTTGGGATTGTAAATTAATTAATTTATTTTAATTTATTTTGGGCATGTATTATTAAGTTTGTAATATTTTTGGGGTTGTAATTTCATTTATTTAAGTTCTTGTAAATTCGCCTTGGTATGCCAAGGATTACTATGTAATATTGGATTGCAAGAAGTTCAAGGAGGTCAAGAGCATTGGTGGGACCAGTGGGAGGAATTCAATATCAAGTGTTGATTATGTACTCCTTCAGCAACTCTTGTAAATTGAATGAATGAAATGCACCTAGGAATGCCCTGATTCAATTCTTGGTGGCTCAGAATTGAATCCCTTAGAAAGTCCATGATCATACCATATTTACTGCTTATCCATGAATGCATGAGATGTATGGGAATGTATGCAATTATATGATATATGCATGCTAAATGGATAATGTGCAAAGTGAGACCTTAATAGTAATTAGGATGGCTATAAAATCTTCCAAACAAATGATTAAGTTGGAAATGCTATAATTAAAGTAATTATAACATAAGCCCTCCATTGGGGCAATTATTTTAAGAAATTTTAAATAGTTGCATGAGATGCAATTAATTTAAGAGATTTTCTTAAGAATAATTGTTAAGCATGAGATGTTGTAAATATGTAAATGGTTTGGTGGCCAATATTGGATGTACCTGAGGACATTAAAATTATTTGCATAATTATCGGCTCAATGGGATCAACTTAACTAATCCAAGATAAGTCAATAATAAATGAACCAGAGATTTTGAGCATTATGGGATATTAAAAGTATTTAACCTCACATGAGATGTGATGGGCAAGGAGATTCTCACTTATAGATTATTGTAAATCCAATAATGGATGTACTGAGGATGATCAATAGAATTATAAGAATTCAATCACCCACTAGAAATCCATCCAACTAGGATTTCCGCTTTTCTACTTTGGAAGTGTAGGATTCGCTAAGTTAGTGGGAGGACCAATTTGATTAAAAGACCATAATCATTTTGGTTAATTATATGATACATTTACTAATTAATCTGGTTATTTTCTCAGCTTAATTTTCTCGATAAAAATGAGCACAAAACAACCACCACCATCCAATATCCTTGCAAGCATACTTGATCACAACAGTTGACAGGACCTAATCTGCGATTGGCTAAGAAATTTGAAACTTGTCTGAACCTTGAACATATAGGATATGTTCTATATTCAAATGTTCTGGTCCCTTACCTCCAGAGGCCACACAAGAGGAACATGATACTTTGGACAAGTGGAAGGAGCATGATATGAGAGCTAAGTGTTACATGCTTGCTTCCATGAGTAATGAGTTACAGAAGCAACATGAGAACATGCAGAGTGCTAGTGAGATCCTCCTTCACCTACAAGAGTTGTATGGTGAGCACAAAGAGAATGCTAGGTATGAGATATCTAAACAGCTTATTCCGTATGAGGATGTCCGAGGGATGTAATGTTGGGGATCATGTCCACAAGATGATTCGGTGATTGAGCAGCTTGGAACATCTTGACTTCAACATGGATTTCCAACTACAAACGGATTTGATCCTTCCCCTTCCTCGAGTCTATTGGGAATTTTGTTACAAATATCCATATGACTAAAAATGAATTCAACTAATCTTAATTACTCAACATGCTGGTTATTGCCCAAAAGAATATGCCAGGCAATAAAGGAAAAGAGGTAGCTTTGATTGCATCTTCTTCTACTGGAAAGTCCAACAAGAAGAAGCGCAATAAGAAAAAGAAATCTCAGATTCCTGGTCCTTCCAAGAAAATAGCTAAACAGAAAAGGAAGATTAAAGCTGATAAAGGCAAAGGAAAGTGTCTCCACTGCCAACAGGAAAGTGTTTCCATTGCCAACAGGAAAGTGTTTCCATTGTCAGTAAGAAAGTGTTTCCACTGGCCAGAGTATAGTAATCTAAATGAATGCAATGCCATGGTGAAAACCAACTCAAGTTCAAAATATATTTGGCACTTAAGGTTATGTCATGTTGCAGAAGATAGGATTGCAAAATTGGAGAAAATGGGGATTCTATCCTCATTGGGCTCTGAGCCTACTCCAACTTGTGAATCTTGCCTTCAAGGCAAAATGACTAGATCACCCTTTGTTGGACAAGGGCTAAGAGCTGAAAATATTTTGGAACTAATACATAGTGATGTATGTGGTCCGTTTAAAGAAATGGCTAGAAGGGGTTTTCATTATTTTATTACCTTTATCGATGATAAATCAAGGTTTGGGTATTTGTATTTGATGAAATACAAACATGAATCCTTTGAAAAGTTCAAAGAATTTAAATCAAGTAGAAAATCAAACAGAAAAATATTAAAGCTCTTCGATCGATCGTGGAGGTGAATATTTGAGTAATCGAATTTGATGAATACTTGAGAGAGCATGGCATTGTTTCTCACCGACTCCTCCAGAACGCCACACTGAATGGTATATCCGAAGGAGAAATCGTACCCTATTGGATATGGTACGTAGTATGATGAGCTATACCGATATGCCAATCTCCTTTGGGGATTTGCATTAGAATCACTTTATCTATTCGAATAGGATTCCATCAAAATCGCTTTCTTCCACACCTTATGAGATATGGCATGGAAGAAAACCAAGTCTTAAGCATGTTAAGATTTGGGGTTGTCCAAATTATATCAAAAGTGAACACCGATAAATTGGAGACCAGATCGTAAAAAGGTCGATTTGTTGGATATCCAAAAGATAGTTTTGGATATTATTTTTATTTGCCTACTTCACAAAAGGTTGTGATAAGTAGAGATGCCACATTTCTTGAACAACAGTTTGTTTAAGAAGGCGGCAAAGGAAGGCAAATAGAGTTAGAATTGGAGAATTCTAACCAACCAACAGATCAGATGGATATAGATCCATCTAGTCAACCAATACCCGTTGATGAAACATCTACAATTTGTTCCTCGTAGAACAACCAGGTATCTCACCCACCGTTGAGATATGGTTTTCTTCATGGAGAAGAACAAGAGTTGTCTACTCATGAAGAAGTAGATCATGGAGATGATCCACTTACCTATGAAGAAGCTATATCAGATATAGACTCTTCAAAATGGATTGATGCTATGAAATCCGAGATTGATTCCATGTATAAGAATCAAGTTTGGGATCTTGTTGACCCACCTAAAGGTATTGTACCTATAGGGAACAAATGGGTTTTCAAGAAGAAAATTGGTACTGATGGAAAGGTCGAGACCAATAAGGCAAGGCTAGAAGCGAACGGGTTTCGCCAAACGCAACGAATAGACTATGAGGAGACTTTCTGCTTTGTTGCCATGCTTAAATCAATTAGGATTTTATTAGCAATAGCTGCATACTATGATTATGAGATTTGGCGGATGGATGTCAAAGCGACTTTTCTCAATGGATACATTGAAGAAAAAATTTTCATGGAACAACCTAAGGGATTTGAATCCCAAGATGGTTCCAAGGTATGCAAGCTAAAGCGATCCATTTATGGGTTGAAACAAGCTTCGAGGAGTTGGAACATTCGTTTTGATGAAGCCATTAAATCTTTTGGTTTTATAAAAAATGAGTATGACCCATTTGTATTTAAGATGGTTAGTGTGATGCTATCACTTTCCTTGTCTTATATGTGGATGACATCGTTGATGGGTAATGATACGGGTATGTTGTGACTATAAAGGTATGGTTGTCAAATACATTCTCCATGAAAGACTTAGGGGAGGCAACCTATATTCTTGGGATTCGCATCTATAGAGATAGAGCGAAAAGAATAATTGGTTTATCCCAAAGTCTATACTTGGAAAAGGTGTTAAAGAGGTTTAACATGCTTGATTCCAAGAGAGGATTGTTACCATGAGACATGGTATCCACCTTTCTAAAGAGATGTCTCCAAAGATACGAAGAAAGAGATAAGATGGCGAGATTCCATATGCTTGGCTATTGGAAGTTTAATGTATGCAATGTTGTGTACTAGGCCGGATAACGCATATGCTGTTAGTTTGACTAGCAGGTATCAATCCAATCCAGGTTTGGAACACTGGATAGCTGTCAAGAATATTCTTAAGTACTTAAGAAGAACTAAGGATTTATTCTTGATTTATGGAGGTGGAGACTTGCAATTGGATGGTTATCACGATTCGATTTCCAATCGGATATCGATGATAGAAAGTCTACCTCGGATATGTGTTCATTTGTAATGGAGGTGCGATCGGTTGGAAGAGTTCCAAGCGAGCACATTGCAGATTCCACTCATCGAGGTGAGTATATTCTTTGCATCGAGATCGCAAAGGAAGTCGTTGGATAAAGAAGTTCGTGAGAACTTACAGTAGTTCCTTCCATTGAGTTCCACTACACTGTGACAATAATGGAGCAGTCATACAGGCTAAGGAACTAAGGTCTCACCCAAAATCCAAACACATAGAAAGGCACTATCACATTATCAGAGATATAGTTGGGCAAGGCGATATAGTCATGCAGAAAAATAACATCAGCTGAAAAATTCAGCTGATCCATTCACTAAGCCTTTGTCATAAGCTCAGTTATACTGACATCTTGAGAAGATGGGTCTAAGGTATTGTAATGAATGGCTCTAGTGCTAGTGGGAGATTGTTAGTAGTATGCCCTAGAGCATATCATTTAGTATGTATCTTGTACATATTTTTAATAATAAAAGGCATTTCCACTTTTCCGTTTACATAATATATTTATGTGTAATAGAAAAGGTCCATTGATATTTTGTTAGAAATATTATTCTTAAGTTGTTAAGAATATGAGTGACAATATTTCTAGCACAAAGTATCATAAATAGGTTCACAATCGAGGATACTTCATAATAAGGACATGACTTATCCAGAAAGATTGTATTCATGTTTGTTCCCAAGTTATTTATATGAGATATAAATAAGATGGAATGGTGAGTCTCATGCCATATAACAAACATGATAGGCACTCATAAATGATAAGTTGGCCAAACCAGTGACACTTATGACAAGCACGTGGAGTTTACTCTTGTCAATGTTTTGTCATAAATCATATCGGTGCATATAATCTTTAGACCCGAGATAGCACAATTATCTTGTATATAGGTAGTTTGAGTTTGATACTGCTTTCATACTTGTACTATGTATGGGTATATGGGCATCTGTTGGCTCCTGCTAGTTATATATGGAGGTAGGTGTTGATCAAGATGGAATCTGTTCCTCTAAGTAAATAGAGATAAAATCCTATGTTCATTTAATTGTTCTTGATGTTTCAAGTTCCTGGCCAGTACAGATAGATTTATTCAGAAAAGAGTTTATGATGAGAAAATCTTTTAATCAAGAACTGGAATTAAAAGAGAACATAATATTAATAGAAAATGGAGTTTGAAATAAACCATGACTCGGCTTGAGTTGGGATTTTGTACAGAGAGATTCTAGTGCATGGTAACATATGATTATAGGTTCATTTAAGGTAAATCTTATTACTAATTGGGTGGCCATGGCATGCTATGCTAGGTGTTAACCATGGTCTATGAGGTTCATAAAATGATTTAGAGAAATCATTTATGGTAAGAAAGAGTTCTGATGATATTAAGAGTTGATATCATGTCTCATTGCCAATTAGTGATGAGCCTAGTAAGTCACACACATACACAAGTTATCACCTATTTAAATATGATTTAATTAATTAATTAAAGAGTTTAATTGATTAATTAAATAGGTTTGGTTTGCAATTAGATTGCAAAGTCCCTAGCATGACTTGAAACCAAATCTAGATTATTGGATGTGTAGTATAAATTAAATTTATATTTAAAGTGTTTAAATATGAATTTAATTGATGAGAAATTAATTAATAGAGATTAATTAATTAATTTATATTTGATATAAATTAATTAGAAGAAGAAAATAATTATTTTGGGTTAAGAACTCAAAATTAAGACACAGGGGCATTTTGGTCATTTTGCAGTGTGACACGTGGCACCATGAGATGGTGACACATGGCATAACACAAAAGCTTGCCAAATATTTTTAATCATGTAAGATGATTAAAATCAAGATTAAATATAGGTTTGACACTTGGCACAATGTGATTGGGTCACTTAAACCTAGAGCTAATCAAAAGGTGACATGTGGCTAGGGTTTAATGTGTTAACCTAGCTATTTAAGTGTGGTTATGAAAAGAAAACATAACCAGCAGCCTCTCCTCTCAATTGTCACGCCACTTTGAGCCTCTCCAGCCATTCTTCTTCATCTCTCATCAATTCAAAGAGATTAGCCATCAATCTCTTGAATTAAGAACGCTAGAAATTGTTTCTAGTGTCCTGTTTACATCTCTAATCTCTTAAAAGGCAGAACTTGAATTTCTAATTAATAGAAAAGGCTTTAAAAGCTGTTCAAGGGCTGCCATAGGTGTTCTTGGTGTGGACAAGCTAGAGGGACAACATCTGGTGTCCTGAAGACGAATCTCAAAGGCGCAGACACGCTGCAGCACATCAAGAGGTTAGTGTAATCGTTCTTGATTTAATCTAGGGTTCTAAAATTAATCTGATTAATTTTAAAATCTTAAATGGCAAATACAGATCCAAAAACATATTAAAAGAGTTTTAATATGTTGTTTATCATTGAAATCAAATAGATAAAAATAAATCTTGCATGGTGCTTGTGACCCTAGGTGAAAATTTTTGAATTCAATGGTATAATCTTGTGTTTTTCACGCTTCCGTTCCTTCAGTTGACTGAGATTGAAATTATGATTATATTGGAAGTATTTTTAATAGATTCAGAAGAACTGTTTTTCCAATTTACAGCCGGCACTCTGTCGAATTTTCTATAAAATTTGCGAAAAATTCAGATTAATCAAGAATTGTAAATAAATGAGTAAAAAAGGGTAAATTGAATTGAAATATGATTTGGTGCTCCGGCACACTGTGTGGCATATCTTGCTCGGCTACACTGTAAACGGGTAAGGGGTGTCATAGTTAGAGTGACAGTCTCATAGTCTTTTAGCTTTCTTTTCTTTAATAAAATTTCCTTAAGGAATTTGGTGTGGGATGGCATCTGAGAGAGTGCTTCAGTGAAGGGAATGTTGATATACAGTTTCTATAAAACTTCTAAAAACTTCCCAAACTGCTTATCTAATTTGGCTTTCTGGAATCTCTGAGGAAAAGGTAGGGGAGGCTGATATGGCTCTAGTAGCTTCTTTTTCTTCCTTGTTTCCTCCTCCTAATCCTTCTTGGCTTCTTCCTCTTTCTCCCTTGCTTGGCTTTCAGATTTTTCAGAGGTTTCCTCTGTTGGCACTTTCTCTGACTATTCTAAAATTCTTCCACTTTTCAATGTAACTGCCTTACAATGCTCCTTTGGGTTCATCTCTAGTTGACTAGGCAATTTACCAGTAGCTTTACTTGAAGAGGTTGCTTACTGAGCAATTTGATTTTCAAGCATCTTGTTGTGGGTGGCAAGTTGGTCCATTCTGGAAGTTAGCTATTTGATCATTTCATTTTACTGTTGCTAGGCTGCTAGGAACCTTTCCATCATGGATTCCATAGTTGACCTTAATTCAGGCTATTGGTTCTAAAGGAGTGGTGGTGGCTGTGCAGTATTTTGTCCCTTGTTCTAAAATCTGGGGGGTGCTGATGGTCTGTACCCTTGCTGTTTGTTTATTGGCTGATTTTGAGAATTTGACCACGAGAAATTTGGGTGGTTCCTACATCTAGGGTTATATGTATTTGAATATGGGTTGTGGGGCTATCTCTGGTTGAAGTTCCCTCTATTATTCACATAGTTCATCTGTTCTGTGGGGAGCTCATTAAAGCTATTGTACTCTGAACCCATGTGTCCTCCTCCATAGCTGTCATCATATTGACTATTCATCCCTATAGCATTGACCTGTATTTTATGAAACCTCTTTGTGAGCTAGTCAAATTGAGCATTTATCATGCTTAAGGCATCCACTTCTAGGATTCCTGTTATTCTCCTTGTATTTCTCCTTTCATTCGACCACTCGTAATTGTGATATGCGACCCTCTCCAGAAGTTTAAGTGCTTGATCCATAGTTTTTTCCATCAGGTCACCTTCTGCTGCTGAATCTACTATGCTCCTTGTAGAGGGCAGTAGCCCATTATAGAAGTTCTGAACCAGGAGCCAATCTTCTATGCCATGGTATGGGCATTCTCTCTGTAGGTCCTTATATCTCTTCCATGCATCATAGAGTGATTCACCTTCCCTTTGCCTAAAGGTGTTGAGTTCAACTCTCAACTTTGCAGTCTTTGCAGGTGGGAAGTACCTTGCTAGAAAAGCTTGTGAGAGGTACTCCCATGTGGTGAATGTTCTAGCTGGTTGAGAAAGTAACCACTTCCTTGCTCTATCTCGAAGGGAAAATAGTAATGCTCTGAGTCTTATGGCTTAATCAGAGACACCATTCATCTTGAATGTGTCACAAAGGCCAAGAAAGCACTAGAGGTGGTAGTGTGGATCTTCTGTTGGTGAACCCCCAAACTGGGTCTATTGGATCATTTGGAGCCATGTCGATTTTAGTTCACAATTATTGGCATCCATTGTGGGTCTTGTAACACTACGTTGGAATCCTTGTATGGAGGGAGCTCCGTAGTCCTTCAAGAGTCTTGGCCCATTATTGTTATTGTTGGCCATATTTGGAATTTTTGGATTCCCTTGATCTTGTCCTTCACGTTTCCTCTCCCTCCTGATAGTTTTTAGAGTTCTGTCTATCTCTAGATCCAAATCAAAGACTTCTTCCTTTGGTCTTATTCAGGTCATGTACCAAACCAATCACCTGAGAAAGAATAAAAGAATAAAACAATTTAAACAAAATTAAACAATAAATGAAAATTGCCTAAATTAGCTAAATTACTTATCACCTAATATTACTAAGATTAAAGTTCCCCGACAACGGCGCCAAAAACTTGTTTACTGGTTTTTCAACCACCGCAAGTGTACAGATCATTAACAAGTAATAAAGTGATGAGTGAAGTATCGTTCCCACAAGGAATTTAATTAGCAAGTACTAGGCTATACGGCAATTCTGACTGTTTAGGCTACTGAATATAGATGGAGAATGAGTTAAACCTATTTTAGATGCTAAAAGTAATTTTTAAATTAAACTATTTATAATAGCAATTCAAGAATTAAGATTTCACACTACAATCTATTAGTAGTATGCCCTAGAGCATATCATTTAGTATGTATCTTGTACATATTTTTATTAATAAAAGGCATTTCCACTTTTCCGTTTACATAATATATTTATGTGTAATAGAAAAGGTCCATTGATATTTTGTTAGAAATATTATTCTTAAGTTGTTAAGAATATGAGTGACAATATTTCTAGCATAAAGTATCATAAATAGGTTCACAATCGAGGATACTTCATAATAAGGACATGACTTATCCAGAAAGATTGTATTCATGTTTGTTCCCAAGTTATTTATATGAGATATAAATAAGATGGAATGGTGAGTCTCATGCCATATAACAAACATGATAGGAACTTATAAATGATAAGTAGACCGAACCAGTGACACTTATGACAAGCAAATGGAGTTTACTCTTATCAATGTTTTGTCATAAATCATATCAGTGCATATAATCTTTAGACCTGAGATAGCACAGTTATCTTGTATATAGATAGTTTGAGTTTGATACAGCTTTCATACTTGTACTATGTATGGGTATATGGGCATATGTTGGCTCCTACTAGTTATATATGGAGGTAGGTGTTGATCAAGATGGAATATGTTCCTCTAAGTAAATAGAGATAAAATTCTATGTTCATTTAATTGTTCTTGATGTTTCAAGTTCCTGGCCAGGACAGATAGATTTATTCAGAAAAGAGTTTCTGATGAGAAAATCTTTTTAATCAAGAACTGGAATTAAAAGAGAACATAATATTCATAGCAAATGGAGTTTGACATAAACCATGACTCCAGCTTGAGTTGAGATTTTGTAACAGAGAGATTCTAGTGCATGGTAACATATGATTATAGGTTCATTTAAGGTAAACCTTATTACCAATTGGGTGGTCATGGCATGCTATGCTAGGTGTTAACCATGGTCTATGAGGTTCATAAAATGATTTAGAGAAATCATTTATGGTAAGAAAGAGTTCTGATGATATTAAGAGTTGATATCATGTCTCATTGCCAATTAGTGATGAGCCTAGTAAGTCACACACATACACAAGTTATCACCTATTTAAATATGATTTAATTAATTAATTAAAGAGTTTAATTGATTAATTAAATAGGTTTGGTTTGCAATTAAATTGCAAAGTCCCTAGCATGACTTGAAATCAAATCTAGATTATTGGATGTGTAGTATAAATTAAATTTATATTTAAAGTGTTTAAATATGAATTTAATTAATGAGAAATTAATTAATAGAGATTAATTAATTAATTTATATTTGATATAAATTAATTAGAAGAAGAAAAATAATTATTTTGGGTTAAGAACTCAAAATTAAGACATAGGGGCATTTTGGTCATTTCACAGTGTGACACATGGGATTACACATAAGCTTGCCAAATGTTTTTTTAATCATGTAAGATGATTAAAATCAAGATTAAATATAGGTTTGACACTTGGCACAATGTGATTGGGTCACTTAAACCTAGAGCTAATCAAAGGGTGACATGTGGCAAGGGTTTAATGTGTTAACCTAGCTATTTAAGTGTGGTTATGAAAAAAAAAATAACCAGCAGCCACTCCTCTCCTTTGTCACGCCACTTTGAGGCTTTTCATCTATTCTTCTTCATCTCTCATCAATTCAAAGAGATTAGCCATCAATCTCTTGAATTAAGAACGTTAGAAATTGTTTCTAGTGTCCTGTTACATCTCTAATCTCTTAAAAGGCAGAACTTGAATTTCTAATTAATAGAAAAAGCTTTAGAAGCTGTTCAAGGGCTACCATAGGTGTTCTTGGTGTGGACAAGCTAGAGGGACAACTTCTGGTGTCCTGAAGATGAATCTCAAAGGCGCAGACACGCTGCAGTGCATCAAGAGATTAGTGTAATTGTTCTTGATTTAATCTAGGGTTCTAAAATTAATCTGATTAATTTTAAAATCTTAAATGGCAAATACATATCCAAAAACATATTAAAAGAGTTTTAATATGTTATTTATCATTGAAATCAAATAGATAAAAATAAATCTTGCATGATGCATGTGACCCTAGGTGAAAATTTTTGAATTCAATGGTATAAACTTGTATTTTTCACGCTTTCGTTCCTTCACAACCTTACTATGGATTTTAATCTTGTCCATTCATTGGATTGAGAATAGTTGCTTTGATGGAAATTAATCCTAGGATATCCTAAGTCCTCTCTCAAGGCACTTAAGGTGTCTTTTAATTAACCTAAACCCTACTTTCATGGTGATTAAATTAATTAAACCCCTTTTAGATCTATGATTAATTTTGGGGCTCCACAAAGGTCATCAGCCTATCGCTAATTCAGATTTCCTAGGTTCAAGATCTCGATTTTCTAATATTAATCTTCACCTTTCATTCCTTCAATTAATATCTGTAATCAATACTAAGTGGGTACCAACACATAGCATGCATTAAGATTACAAAAAGTTGAATCAAAGAACTAAACTCAAATCCAATAAATAAAACTCAATATGTATTCATAATAATAATTGCAAATGTTACTCTCCTAATTCTAGAATAAAGGAATTACTCACTCATGGTGAGTTCAACAAACATGGAGAAAATAAAAATAAAAGAACATAAAGAGTCTGTTTAGAGAAATAAAATAAAAGAACCGAAGAGGAATGACTGCAGTCCTGATCCTTGTGGAACTTCGGCTGAGGATTTCCCTTCTGTGCTGGTGTTCTACTCTTCAAGACGGCTACAGAGAATGCAAGTATGAAAAGTGAAAAACCCTCCCAAAAAACTCCAAAAATCTCTGCAAAAAGGTTTAACTGAAAGGAAGAGCTCCCTTTGGCTGTCATTTTCTGCTTCTATTTATAATAGCTGGTCTAGGGTTAGGTCTTTAGAATCCTCAAAGCATTAGGAGTCTATTTGGAGTGTGTAAATAAAATCTGGTATTCGGATCAGGAAACTGGCTACCGCATGGTACATGGCCCGTGTGTCACTACACAGCCCAGGGCCGTTTAACTTACTGGAGCTGAATGGTTGCATCTTGCATTGGCATGGGTCTGGTTACACGGGTCTGGTTACACGGCCCGTGTTCTTCTGTTTTTAGAGAATTCTTCAAGCTTGCGCCCGATAGAGACTTACACGGGTCTCCATAGTTTACACGGGTCTGATTATAAGACCCGTGTACTTTTGCTTCTTCTTTGGCTCTCTGGCTTTCATCTGGCAGTAGGTTATACGGGTCTATGGCTTTGCTTACATGACCCGTGTAATGTGTATCAGTAGCTTTTCTCAATCCTTTGGCTTTTCCAAGTTTCCTTCCACACTCCTATGCCCTGGGACTTCACCCAAAAACCTGAAATGATGCAGGAAACATGAATTTAGAGCTTGGCAATGGAATTTATAGAAGTTAATGAAATTAATGGTTATGCATGAGATTACCATTCTAAATGCTATGAAATATTATACAAATATACTTAAAAACATCTATATAATACAAGTGTATCATAGCCGCCGCAATAGGGCCCTAACATAGATTTTACCAAATCTGTCACAGTCCAGAGTCACCTCAATAGTCTGTATTTTATTGGTAGGGCCATTGTATAGACTTAGTATTTTGGTTTATTTTACATAACATCATGTAATCATATTTTATGTTGTAAATAAATTTTTAAACTTTTGTATATGGATTTTCACATGAATGAAACATGTTTTTTTCTTGGAATTACATGAGAATTTGTGAATGACATGATGTATAAGAAAATGAATGGAATATGATTATATTAACAAGTAAATAGTGGAACCTGCCAGATGCTAATAAATAGAGGAGGCTCTGTCCAGGTCTCCACAGAAAAAAAAAATTCTCACACATAGATTACCTGTTTAAATGGTATTTAAAATTAACAATGAATATGACAAGACAAGATAGGGTGCTTCGGCATCGAATGTGGCACACCTTGCTCGGCTACATTGTAGACAGGTAAGGGGCGTTACAATCAACAAAATAAATATCATTTAAATATTAATTAAAAAATGCATCTCCTATGAAAATACAACATAAATTCATTATTTTATTTTTATTTAGTATCTTTCCATATTATTATTGCACCACTAAGAGTTATGCTTAGCGCGTGGATTTTTCCTCTCGTAGGTACTAGAGAAAAAGATAAGGCCTAGTAGACTTCGGACTGGGATTGTTCTTATCAGATCTGCATCAGTGTCAGATAGTGTCACCTCCTCACGAAGTACATTTTAGTAGGGTTCGCCAGATCATGGCAATGTAATTTTGTACATTGTAAATATTTATTAATTTTGTAATGTAAATTATGGACTTGTGTAATTAAATTTATATATGATGTAAATTAATGAAATTTGAGTATTTCATATATGAATTGAGCGTGAATGAATATGTATGGAAATGGTTATATGAATTAAGTTTGAGATGATGGATAAAAGCCTATAAATTGGTATGAAATATTTTTAAATAGATGAATAGTATTATACGCCAAATGTTAATAAAATAGGGGAAACTCCGTCAGTTTCTCCACTTAAAAATTTTGATATTAAAATATATAATTTGATTTAATTAAGGATGAATTAAATAAGATAAGATAAGGTGCTCCGGCATAGGGTGTGGTATTCCTTGCTCGGCTACACTATAGACCGGGTAAGGGGTGTCACAGAATGTACATTCCTAATGATGTTGAACTGAAGCAGATTATCTTACTGGAAGCACATGACTCACCCTTTGCTATGCACCCTGGTGGAACTGAGATGTACAGAACAGTGAAAGAGCATTATTGGTGGAAATGGCATGAAGAAAGATATAGTAGAGTATGTGGCAAAATGCCTAACTTGTCAGCAAGTAAAGGCAGAACACCAGGTGCCAGCAGGGTTGCTACATCCATTACCTGTTCCCAAGTGGAAGTGGGAAAGGATCATCATGGATTTTGTGACAAGACTTCCTCGCACCTAGAAGAGTCCTGATGCAGTGCGGGTCATTGTGGATAGATTAACAAAGCTTGCACATTTTTCACCAATGAGGATGGATTATAGCCTAGACAGATTGGCTAAGCTGTACGTTGATGAAGTGGTGAGACTTCATGGACTGCCAGTGTCTATTGTATCAGATAGAGATTCGAGATTCACTTTTAGATTTTGGGGTAGTCTTCAAAATGCCCTAAGAACTAGATTGAATTTCAGCTCAGCTGTAACACCCCTCACCCGTCTACACTGTAGCCGAGTAAGGCGTGCCACACGGCGTGCCAGAGCACCTAGTGTAACACCCCTATGTTCGGTAGCACATTCTACTATTCTGGTGACTAGTGTCTGTCTGGACAGCTAGAATGCCTAGAACTACACTTAAATATTAGTGAGGAGACATAAAATAATGAAATACAAGAAAAGAAAATACAAGAAAAACAAAGGAAAAATAATAGCAATGAAATGTAACTAAGTTAAACGAGCCGAGAACCATAGCGATGGGTGACTGCACCAAGAAGTTGCGGCATGGACCGTTGACTAGCCTTGGACCGCAGGGAACCCTGAAAAATATTTTTAGGACTTAAATAAATATCTATTGAAGTATAAATATCATTAGAAATAACAAAGAAAAATTAATTAATTAGTACAAAGAAAGACGAGAAATCGAGAAAACGACAAAACTCGGTGTTATCGAAAAATAGAGAATGCAACCCGAACAGGGGCATTGTGGTCATTTGACACCCGAGTTGTCTTTTGACCTAAATTTCCATTAAAAATAAATGATATTACACTTGAAAATGTCATGAAAAATTAAAATGGTGGTGCATAATCTAAATAGCAAAAGATAGGAGGAAAATGTGCAAAAATTAGAAATTAAATAAATAATCATTAAAACCTTTACTAGTGCTCCACTAACTTCAGCAAATGGACACCTAAAGGGACACATGGGAAGTGCATAATTCATCTTCAACCTTAGTAAGAAAAACTAGCTGAAACCTTGGGAGAAAGCCTCCATGGACGTCCACACTCCAAGCTCCATGTAAGCATGCTCTAGCTACATTTTCCATTAGGTTCCTTCACTAAAGTTGTTCTATACAACTTGGACAGTAGATAGGCAGAAAGAAAGTTAAGTTTTGGTGAGGTTTTGAAGAATTTGAATAGTGGTAAGTATGTATTTTTTATTCTTGTTTCATTAAAAGTATAACCAAGGTTGTAGGTAGTTGGTTTATGGAAGAATTTTTGAAGTTTGATGTTTTAATGGAGATGTACATTTTGGCAGCCATGGAAATTCTATATATATAGCTTGTTTTTACTTGTTTATGATTGTCTAAGATGTTGTTATTGATGGCAGCATGGATATGTGTATAATGGTTTGAATTTGGACATGTAAATGAGGTATGTCATGTGGTTAATTATTGTAATTGGACTTGGAAAAATTTTGAGTTATAATGTGTTGGTTGAGAGTGGTTACAAGCTGCCAAAATGACCAAAAAATGTGAAGTAAAGTGTGTTAATGTTAAGGTACAAACCAGAGTTGGCATAAAGGAAGTAGTTTGGTAAGTATAAAATGTGTAATTGGTATGTGATGAACAATGTGTAATAGGGCAGTGTATGTTTTGGCTTAGAACCTTAAGTGTGTGGCTCCAATTGGTATGAGACCAATTGGAAATGAAACTAGGCACAAAATGTGCCAACTTTCATGAAGGAAGCTTACCAAAATTCTGCCTAGAAGGTAACTTGAAAAATGACCAAATCCGGATTAGTGAATTAAAAGCCAGAAAATTGACCATTTGGGCAGTAGTTAGTATTTTGACCATAACTTACTCAAAAAAAGTCCAATTGACCTGAAATTTTTACCATGAATATTTGAGACATATATCTACAATTCTTATGAAGGCATTAACACCCAGAAATGACCATAGACAAGTCAAATAGCTTGCACAAGTTCAAGTATAAAAACTAGCCGAACCAAAGTGAACTAAAAATTACCTAAAGTTACCATTTTGGTACATTCTGTCTAGCATTGGTAAATTGACTCTAACTTGGTCTACAGAACTCAGAATAACCTAAAATTTTTCCCTGCGTACAATAAGACATAGACCTACAAGTTTGTAGTTTGGACCGAAACCCGAAAACCGAGGGAACTAGGTCATCCGGCTAGGTCAAATTAGCATACCGAAATCTGACAAATTGCAATAAAATGCAATATACTTGGAAATGAATTTGGTAACATGTACCAACACTAAAAGGCTATTAAATGTGACATATTGGTAATGAATTATGACAAATTGTCTATTATTGTTTAAATTGTGAAAAATTGTCTTAATGATATTTGATGGATACTTATTGCTTGAAAAACATTGTAAATGGTTTGAAACCACAGCTATCATGTATATTGATTGAATTCCTTGCTAGCTTGTCTAGTAAGATGAATTGACTTTGAATTCCCTCTCTGGCTGAAGTGTTGAGGTGTGTGCCTATTGAGAACGAATAGAATGAGTACTCATGTTATTGCTAGCTAGCTATGTTATTCCTCATTAGCCATCGGCTCTTGGGATGAATTGGACTTTGGAACATGATTAAGCTGTGTGTGATTTTATTAATATTTATTGTGATATTATGAAATGGAGTTTAAATTCTTTATGACATTCACTGTCTTTGAATTTAACTATGGTTTTAAGTATCCACTATTTATATAACTTATGAATTATCATTTAAAGTTGTATTTTGTTAATGTTGTGCACCACTGAGACATTGGCTCAGCAATGGCTTTTTATTGCTGTCGCAGGTAGACAGAATGACAGGGCAGCAGGCTAGGCTGCTAGTGCTTCATTGAGAGTTCATCGGGTATATTGAGTATACCATACTTTGCATTTTGTATTGTAATGTATGTTCACTGTATGTATATATTGTTCTTGGTTTTGAGTAGTTGTAAATTAAAATTATACATTAAAGTTGTAAAATAAATTGTAAATTATTTTGACTTGTAAAATTTGTGATATATTTTTTTTATCTCAGCTTTTGAAAACACTGAAAAAATTATTGTGGATTTGAGTTGGAAAATGTTGAGAATCATATTGTGTTGATTGAATATTGGAGTTTGGGATTGAGAAAAATACTGGAAGTGCTTTTTACTAGTTTTTGAAGAACTGTTTTATTCAAAATACAGATAACACTTTGTCAAAATTTTTACAGAAATTATTAATACTTCAAATGTGTTATCTAGTTTCACTTCAGTTAAAAAATTTTTTAACAACTGTAAATAGTGCTCACCACTGTAAAAAGAAGTAAGAAAAGTTTTAAAATCCCTTGTAGTGTATTTAATGGATTATGAGTAGACGAAGTTGGTAATTCATTAGGTATACTACGAGATCATGTTATGCCTTACAGAGGGGTAGGGTGTGACATGTTTAAGTGGTATCATAGCTAGTTTTTAAATTCTGTTTTAACCTGTAATTTGAATATTTTTTCTTCATAGTACAACTGCTCAATGTCATTGTTTGATACATACAGTACATTACATTATAAATATACACTAACGGGAGGAAATCTCATTGTGTTATTTGTTTAGGAGGTCTAAGATACTCGAATTGACTATGGAAGAGGGTGATCGTTCAGTCGATCAATCTATAGAGGCTAAGGTACAAGGGGATGCCCCAGCCCTACACAATGTCAGTGGATTAGCCGCGCTAGCCCCCTCAGTACTGCAGTTTTCTGCTCAGTTCACTCAGTAGATGGTTGCAATGTTCCAACAAATGGCTGGTAACATGCCTACTCAAGTCCCACTACAAGTCCCACTACAGACACCAGTGGTACAACCACAGTCTTCTGGTAGGCAGTATGACAAATTAATGAAATATGGGGCTATTGAGTTCAAGGGGACAGTAGATCCTCTAGAGGCAGAACAATGGTTAGAGAGAATGGATAGGGTGTTCAAGAAGCTACATTGTACAGAGGAGCTCAGATTGGAATATTCAGTGTCTCTGCTACAGGGAGATGCATATGACTGGTGGAAAACCATTCCCCATAGTCTGGTAGAACCTTCAGTGCTAACATGGAATGATTTTCTGCAGGAGTTCAGACAAAAATATGTCCCTGATACTTATGTGGACCAGAAGCTGCAAGAGTTCCTAAGTCTAAAACAGGGAAGTAGATCAGTGGCTGAATATGAAAGGGAATTTTCCCGCCTGAGTCATTATGAAGTAAGTCTACTTTCTACTAGTAGGGAGAGATGTAAGAGATTTGAAACCGGCTTAAAGCCCAGTATCAGATTACAAGTGGTCAGATTCAAACATAACAACTTCTCTGAGCTTATTTCTCAAGCACTAGAATTAGAAAGAATTAAATCTGAAGCGGCCCCTGAGAAAAAGAATCAGAGAAGATAGAAAAAGAGGGAAAGTTAGTAGAATAGAGTTCCAGTGGTCCTACTGGAAAGAGGAAGAACCATGGGGGACACAGCAGAGGTGGTAAGAAGTCTGGTAGGGGAAGATATTCAGGACAGAAACCTCCTCTATCTGGTTAGCAGAGTACCAGAAGTTCCTACCCTCCCCGCTAATGTGAAACTTGTGGAAGAAATCATGGTGGGGTGTGCTACAAGGCCATAGGAGCCTGTTATAACTGTGGAGGCACAAGACACTTTGCCAAAGACTGCACCAGTACTCACAGAGTTGGACCACCTCCTACTACTACAGAAGGATCAGTTCAGAGTCTTGTCACCAGAGGTTCACAACCACCTAGTAGAGGTAGAGGCAAGGGTAGTGGTAGTCTAGCAGGTAGCCAAGGCACTGTGAATCAATCAGAGTAAAGTAGTGCTCCAGTCAGAGTTTACGCAATGAGACAGAGAAAAGAGGCCGAGACATCTGATGTTGTGGCTGGTACCTTCTCAACTTTCAATCTAGATGTGTTTTTGTTATTTGATCCGGGTTCTACCTATTCTTATGTGAGTGCTAGCATCATTGATTGCATTGTTGTTCCATGTACAAAAATGGACTTTGAGGTGCTAGTAACAAGTCGGCTAGGACAAGAGGTCAGGGTTAATAGAATGTATAGGGATTGTCCTT
The DNA here is from genome assembly GCF_030052815.1 of Hevea brasiliensis. Lineage (NCBI taxonomy): Eukaryota > Viridiplantae > Streptophyta > Magnoliopsida > Malpighiales > Euphorbiaceae > Hevea > Hevea brasiliensis. The sequence continues at coordinate 86,682,026 of NC_079496.1, read as the reverse complement.
TGGTGATCTAAGAACACACTTTTCTGTCTGATCTCATTGAAATGCCCTTCAGAGATTATGATATCATCTTGGGCATGGATTGGTTAGCCAAGCATCACGCCATGATTGACTGTAGATTGAAGACAGTCACTTTTGGTCTCCCTTAGTACAGTGATGTGGTAATACATGGGGAAAGGCAGCTATTGCCATCAAACAGCATTTCGGCTGCACTAGCCAGAAAAATGATCAGAAAGGGGTGTGAAGCATACTTGGCACATATGGTAGACACCCAAGTGGGGAGTCCAGCATTAAGAGACATCCCTATAGTATATGACTTTCCAGATGTGTTTCTTGATGAATTGCCAGGATTACCTCCGGAAAGAGAAGTGCAGTTTGAAATTAATGTTATGCCTGGTGTGGATCCAGTCTCCATTACACCATACAGAATGGCACCAGCAGAGTTGAAGGAGTTGAAGGTACAGTTGCAAGAACTACTTGAAAAGGGCTTCATCTGCCTTAGTGTGTCACCTTGGGGAGCGCCAGTATTGTTTGTTAAGAAGAAAGATTGTACTCTTCGCTTATGTATTGACTACCGACAGTTGAATAAGGTGACAACAAAGAACAGATATCCATTACCTCGCATTAATGATCTGTTTGATCAGTTGAAGGGTGCAGCTGTATTCTCCAAAATTGCTTTGCGATCTGGTTATTATCAGTTGAAAGTGCAAGAGCAGACTATTCCAAAATCGCCGTAACTCGATATGGCCACTATGAGTTTCTAGTAATGCCATTCGGGTTAACTAATGCTCCAGCTGCTTTTATGGATCTGATGAACACTATCTTCAGACCATATCTCGACCAATTTATGGTGGTGTTTATTGATGATATTTTGATATATTCGAGGAATGCGGAGGAGCATGACAGACATCTACGGATTGTACTGTAGAGCTTAAGGGAGAAAAAACTATATGCCAAATTATCGAAATGTGAATTTTGGCTGAAAGAGATCTCCTTCTTGGGACATGTTGTGTCAGTTGAAGGGATTAAGGTAGATTCTAGCAAGGTCAAAGCTATCCTTAATTGGAAGCCGCCCAAAAATATCACATAAATTCATAGTTTTCTAGGTTTAGCTAGATATTACTGCCGGTTTGTGAAAGGATTTTCTATGTTAGCTTCTCCACTGACCAAGCTGCTTCGGAAAGATATAAAATTTCAATGGACAGATAAATGTCAGCAGAGTTTTGATGAGTTGAAGAGGTGTTTGACTGAAGCTCCAGTCCTTACTTTACCTACCCCGGGTAAAGAATACACAGTTTATAATGATGCTTCTCACAATGGGTTAGGCTGTGTACTGATGCAAGATCGAAATGTCATTGCTTATGCATCACTCCAGCTGAAAGCGCATGAGAGGAACTGCCCAACACATGATTTGGAGCTAGCAGCTATTGTTTTGCTCTGAAGATCTGGAGACACTATTTGTATGGAGAGAAATGCTACATTTACACAAATCACAAGAGCTTGAAGTACTTGGGCACCCAGAAGGAGTTGAATTTGAGGCAGAGGAGATGGTTAGAACTGATTAAAGACTATAAGTGCTTAATAGACTATCAGCTAGGGAAAGCAAATGTGGTGGCTGACGCCTTAAGTAGCAAGACTATGGCAAGTCTCAGAGTTTCTCCTTTGTCCATGGTACATAAGTTGAAAGCACAGCATGCTAGTTTGGAGATTAATGATGAGGGACAGACAGTGGTTGCATGGCATGTACAGCCAGTGTTGATTGATCAGATCAAAATGACTGCTCAGAATAATGAAAAATATCATAAGCTACTGAAAGAAGTCCAGCAAGGCAAAAAACCTAAATTTTCTGTGAGAGATGATGGTTTACTACTACATCAGGGCAGAATGTGTGTCCCTAATGATGTGGAATTGAGATGGATCATTATAAAGGAAGCACATGAGTCTTATTTTGCTATTCACCCTGGTGGAACTAAAATGTATAGAGGGCTGAAAGAGCATTATTGGTGGATGGGTATGAAGAAGGATATAGCTGAATTTGTTTCTAAATGCCTAACTTGTCAGCAAGTAAAGGCAGAACATCAAGTTCCAGCTGGTTTGTTACATCCATTGCTTGTACCAGAGTGGAAATGAGAACGAATAACTATGGATTTTATTATGGGACTTCCGAGGACACAGAATAGTCATGATGCAGTATGGGTTATAGTTGATAGACTAACCGAGTCTGCTCACTTTTTGCCAGTCCGGATGGACTATAGCCTGGAGAGATTGGCCAGATTATACATAAATGAGATTATAAGACTGCATGGAGTGCCAGTATCGATTGTATCTGACAGAGATCCTAGGTTCACTTCTAGATTCTGGGGTAGTCTTTAGAGAGCCCTAGGAACTATATTGAACTTCAGCACAGCATTCCACCCACAGACAGATGGCCAGTCTGAGAGGGTAATTCAAATATTGGAGGATATGCTACGGGCTTATGTGATTGAGTTTGAAGGTAGTTGGGATACACACTTGCCTTTGATTGAGTTTGCTTATAATAACAGCTACCAATCAAGCATTGGGATGCCTCCATATAAAGCTTTGTATGGCAGAAAGTGCGAAACTCCCCTATGTTGGGATGAAGTAGGTGAAAGGAAGATGATTAGGCCAGAAATTGTTCAGCAGACAGAGAAAAAGATCAGATTGATCAGAGATCGACTCAAGGCTGCATCAGACCGTCAGAAGTCCTATGTTGATCTGAAGAGAAGAGATATTAAATATGCAGTGGGTGATAAGGTGTTCCTTAAAGTTTCTCCTTGGAAGAGGATTATGAGATTTGGCAGAAAGGGGAAACTAAGTCCTCATTTCATCGGACTACATGAGGTTCTGGAAAGAGTGGGTCCTTTGGCATATTGGCTAGCATTACCTCTAGAGCTAGAAAGGATACACAGTGTCTTCCATGTGTCCATGTTAAGGAGGTACAGATCTGACCCATCTCATGTACTATCAGTTGAAGAGATTGAGGTAAATCTAGACCTCTCATATGAGGAAGAACCCATAGAAATTCTGGCATCTGAAGAATAAACAGATACACCTGGTTAAAGTGTTGTGGAACCATCATTCAGGCCAGGAAGCTACTTGAGAACGTGAAGAGGACATGAGGAGACTGCACCTATAGCTATTCAGAAACTGATGCCAGGTAAAATTTCGAGACGAAATTTATTTTAAGGGGGGGGAGAATTGTAACACCCCTATGTTCGGTAGTGCGTTCTACTATTCTGGTGACCAGTGCCTGTTTAGATAGTTAGAATGCCTAGAACTACACTTAAATATTAGTGAGGAGACATAAAATAATGAAATACAAGAAAAGAAAATACAAGAAAAACAAAGGAAAAATAATAGCAATGAAATGTAACCAAGTTAAACAAGCCGAGAACCATAGCGATGGGTGACCGCACCGGAAAGTTGCGACGTGGACCGTTGACTAGCCTTGGACCGCGAGGAACCCTAGAAAATATTTTTAGGACTTAAATAAATGTCTATTGAAGTATAAATATCATTAGAAATAAAAAAGAAAAATTAATTAATTAGTACAAAGAAAGACAAGAAATCGAGAAAACGACAAAACTCGGTGTTACCGAAAAATAGGGAATGCAATCCGAACAGGGGCATTGTGGTCATTTGACACCCCGAGTAGTCTTTTAACCTAAATGTCCATTAAAAATAAATGATATTACACTTGAAAATGTCATGAAAAATTAAAATAGTGATACGTAATCTAAATAGCAAAAGATAGGAGGAAAATGTGCAAAAATTGGAAATTAAATAAATAATCATTAAAACCTTTACTAGTTCTCCACTAACTTCAGCAAATGGACACCTAAAGGGAAACATGGGAAGTGCAGAATTCATCTTCAACCTTAGGAAGAAAAACTAGCCGAAACCTTGAGAGAAAGCCTCCATGGACGTCCACACTCCAAGCTCCATGCAAGCATGCTCTAGCAACATTTTCCATTAGGTTCCTTCACTAAAGTTGTTCTATACAACTTGGGTAGTAGATAGGAAGCAAGAAAGTTAAGTTTTGGTGAGGTTTTGAAGAATTTAAAAAGTGGTAAGTATGTATTTTTTATTCTTGTTGCATTAAAAGTGTAACCAAGGTTGTAGGTAATTGGTTTATAGAAGAATTTTTGAAGTTTAATGTTTTAATGGAGATGTACATTTTGGCAGCCATGGAAATTCTATATATGTAGCTTGTTTTTACTTGTTTATGGTTGTCTAAGATGTTGTTATTGATGGCAGCATGGATATGTGTATAATGGTTTGAATTTGGACATGTAAATAAGGTATGTCATGTGGTTAATTGTTGTAATTGGACTTCGAAAAATTTTGAGTTATAATGTGTAATTGGACTTCGAAAAGTCATAACCCTCACAGCCGAATTCCATGGTATACATACACATGAGTTTTAGTCCATTTAATTCACAATTTCTTATTAATTTCAAGTCTCTAACATGGGATAAAAGAAATATATGCATAAATAAGCACTAACCTCTTGTAGGGCAGAATTTTCCAAACTTAAACTTCACTTTCTTTCCTTTTCTAGGCTGCCAAACACTTTCCCAAGAGGTATGGACAAGTTTTAATGAAAGGTGTCTAGGGTTTAATAGTGAAACAAAGAGAGAAAGGGAGCTTTGATTGAGAATCAATGGAGGGAGAGGGGAGAAGGGTTTCGGCTGGCTGAAGGAGAAGAAGAAGACTAGAATTTTTTTGGTCTATTTTGACTCTTTTAAGTGTTTTAAGAATGCTTGTTAACTTGTGATTGGTTGGGAGTAAGATAATGACATCATGTGATGTCATTATCCCTAATTTTCTTTATTTTTCTTTTCTTTTCATCTCTACTCATTTTCAATTTAATTTTTAGTAATTTTTATTCATATTTTATGTCATAATAATTATTTACTCAACTGGATAAGTCGACCAAAAATCGTCTCTGAAGGCAAAATGACCAAAATGCCCTCCGTTTGGCTTAATGGGTCAAAATTGTCTGTACCAATTGAAAAATTTTTCTAAATATTTTCTTGGCATTCTAATGCCATAGAAACCTCAATGACCCTTCTCTGGAGTCCCAAAAATTATTTTATGAATTTTCCCCCTGGTCTAGGGCTCCTAGTTGCGAGAACCGCAACTTTTCATTAGGTTACCCATCGTTAGGGCACCGGCTCGTTTAACTTGGTTGTATTTTATTTCTAAATTTTTTTATAAATTTTTCTTATTAATATTTGAGTTAATTATAGTTCCTCACTTTAGTTTAAGTATTTTTTCGGACGTTCTAGCTGTCCGGACCGACACTGGTCACCGGAACAGTAGAATGTACGGAGTTGCTACAGGGAGGGTGTTACAACTCTTCCCCTCTGATTTAAATTTCGTCCTCGAAATTTACCTGATGCAAACAGTTGAGGGAACTATTGCCTCATCATTTCTTCACTTTCCCAAGTTGCCTCCTCGGTGTTGTGGTGCCTCCAAAGAACTTTTACCAGTGGAATCTGCTTATTTCTCAACTCTTTCACTTCCCGAGCCAGGATCCATAGAGGTTCTTCTTCATATGTCAAATCCGGCTGTATTTCAATTTCTTCCCTGGAGATGACATGTGAAGGGTCAGAGCGGTATCTTCTGAGCATGGACACGTGGAACACATTGTGGATCTTGTCCAGCTCTGGTGGTAAAGCTAGCCTATAGGCCACTGGACCCACACGTTCAATGACTTCATATGGGCCAATGAACCTAGGGCTCAACTTACCTTTTCTTCCAAACCTCAGTACCTTCTTCCACGGTGACACCTTGAGGAAAATTTTTTGCAAACCACATATTCTATTTCTTTTCTCTTCAGGTCGGCATAAGATTTCTGTCTGTCTGAGGCAACCTTCAGATTGGCTTTGATTAGTTTCACTTTCTCCTCAGTCTGTTTCACCAGATCTGGCCCCACCAGTTTGTCTTCGCCCAATTCAGTCCAAAGACTGCTGGAGTTCTACATTTCCTCCCATACAGTGCTTCATACGGGGCCATTTGGATACTAGCTTGATAGCTATTGTTGTATGCAAATTCTGCCAGTGGGAGGTATCTATCCCAACTTCCCTCAAACTCAATGACACAACTCCTCAGCATATCCTCAAGGACCTGACATATATTTCACGTTATTATTATCATTTTAGTTCAATAGTTGTATCAATTCCGTTGGTTTCAATTGTTTATCTGGATTACTCTTTCTGATTGCCCATCCGTCTGAGGATGGAAAGCTGTGCTGAAGTGGAGTTGTGTACCCAAGGACTCATGCAACTTCTTCCAAAATCTCGATGTAAACCTTGGGTCTCGATCAGATATGATGGAAAGTGAAATTCCATGTAGTCTAACTATCTCACTGATATACAATTCTGCTAACTTCTCCAGTGAGTAGTCAGTCCTAACTGGCAGAAAGTGTGCTGACTTCGTCAATCTATCTACTATCACCCACACTGCATCATGTTTCTTCTGGGTGAGAGGTAAACCACTTACAAAATCCATGGTGACCCGATCCCATTTGCATTCAGGTATGCGTATAGGCTATAGCAAACCTGATGGAACTTGATGTTCTGCCTTGACTTGCTGACATGTCAAGCATTTCGTCACATAGTCAGCTATGTCCTTCTTCATACCAGGCCACCAATACTGAAGCTTCAGATCATGATACATCTTTGTACTTCCTGGGTGCATAGCATATACACTGGTGTGTGCCTCTTTTAGAATACTGGCCTTCAATTCCTCATTATCTGGTACACATACTCTTCCCTTGTAGTAGAGACACCCATCTGCTTTTACCTCATAGTCAGTTGCTTTTCCCCCTGAGATTTTGCTCATAATATCCATTAGCTTCTCATCTACCCTCTGCCCATCTAAAATCTGCTATAACAGGTTTGGCCTCACTTGCAACTCAGCCAAAATAGCTCCATCTCGAACCAAAGATAGACGGGCATTCAATGATCTCAAAGCTGTGATGGATTTTCTGCTCAAAGCATCAGCAACTACATTTGCCTTCCCAGGATGGTAATCAATTACACAATCATAGTCCTTCAGGAACTCAATCCATCGTCTCTGTCTAAGGTTGAGCTCCTTCTGGGTTGGCAAGTATTTCAGGCTTTTGTGGTCCGTGTAAATGTAGCACTTTTCACCATACAAGTAATGCCTCCATATCTTCAGTGTGAAGATAATTGCTGCAAGCTCTAGATCATGGGTAGGGTAATTCTGTTCATGTGGCCTTAGCTGCCTGGAAGCATAAGCGATCACCTTCCCCTCTTGCATCAATACACACCATAACCCATTATGAGAGGCATCACTGTAGACCACAAAGTCCTTTCCTGACACTGGCTGTGTTAACACTGGTGCCTCTGTCAACATAGCCTTCAACTTCTCAAAACTGGTCAGACACTTGTCATTCCAGTCAAATCCGACATTCTTGTGTAACAACTTGGTCATTGGAGCAGCTATTAAGGAAAATCCCTTCACAAATCTTCTATAATACCCAGCTAGCCCCAAGAAGCTTCTGACCTCAGTTGTATTCCTGGGAGGCTTCCATTCCATCACTGCTTCTATTTTCTTGGGATCCACCCTAATCCCATCAACTGACACTATGTGTCCAAGGAATGCAATCTCATTCAACCAGAAGTCACACTTGGACAACTTAGCATACAGCTTCTTTTCTCTCAGGGTTTGCAAAATAATTCTCAAATGTTCATCATGTTCTTCCCTGGTCTTAGAATACACCAAAATATCATCAATAAAGACCACTACGAACCGATCTAAGTATGGATGGAAGATACGGTTCATAAGGTCCATGAATGTTGCTGGTGCATTTGTTAGGCCAAAGGGCATCACTAGGAACTCATAATGCCCATACCGGGTCCTGAATGCAGTCTTTGGCACATCTACATCCTTCACCCTCAATTGATGATACCCTGATCTGAGATCAATCTTAGAAAATACTCCTGCTCCCTTCAACTGATCAAACAGATCATCAATTCTAGGCAACGGATATTTGTTCTTCACAGTCACTTTATTCAACTGCCAGTAATCAATGCAAAGCCTCAAAGTCCCATCCTTTTTCTTTACAAACAGCACTGGAGCTCCCCATGGTGACACACTGGGGCGTATGAACCCCTTATCAAGCAACTCTTGCAACTGAGTTTTCAACTCCCTCAATTCAGTGGGTGCCATCCTATAAGGAGTAATGGAAATGGGTGCTGTACCCGGCAGTGTCTCAATAGCAAATTCAACTTCCCTTTCTGGTGGCAAACCAGGTAATTCTTTAGGAAATACATCTGGGAAGTATTTTACTGTGGGTATGTCACTCAGGTTTGGCTTAGCCTGCCTAGTATCCACCACATGTGCTAGGTAGGTTTCACAACCTTTTCTCATCATTCTTCTTGCAACTGTGGCTGAGATAACATTGGACAGGAAATCTGTCCTTTCACCCACAACAGTGATCTCATTACCCTCATAAGTTTTCAGAGAAATCCTCTTCAGTTTGTAATCAACTATTGCCTGATGACGTGACAACCAGTCCATTCCCAAAATCACGTCAAACTCATGGAAAGGCAACTCAATCAGGTCTGCCAAGAATTCATACCCCTGAATCCTTAACGGGCAACCCTTGTATACTTTGTTCACCACTACACTGTGGCCCAATAGATTAGTGACCAGAATGTCTTGGTCACTCTCCCCTACTAGTATCCCCATTTCTACGGGTAGGTTGATGCAGATGTATGAATGAGTGGATCCTGGATCCACCAATGCATGCACAGATGTATTGTAGAGGGAGAACGTACCCCTGATGACGTCTGGGGCATCTTGCTCCTCCTGAGCTCTAATGGCATAGGCTCTGGCAGGTGGTCTGTTATCAGGCCTCTCTGCTGGCTCATATGCAGGCCTCTGTGATGGTCCCACTACGTCAGATTTGCCAGATTTCCTACCCCTTTGTGGTGCAGGAGCAGGTCTGTCTGCTTGTGTTGGAACAGCTGTAGTAGTTCTGCGTGGACAGTTCAACTGATGCTCTGTTGACCCACACCTTAAGCAGGCACCAGTCACTCTCCAACACTCTCCCTTATGCCACTTCAGGCAATGTGGACATGCAGAAGTTGCTGGGGCTGGTCCCCTGAACCCCATCCCTGGAGAGCTGCCCACTGATGGTGTGGACTGACCTCTCCTAGGGGTAAACTGTGGCCTGGGCCCCTGAGACTGACCCTGACCTTGTGGCTGACTTGAACTCTGTGCAGGTGGACCCTTGAACCTCTTCCCAGGTGCAGGAGATGAATTAGACTGACCCGGGCCCCTCTTCTGCTGTCTTTCCCTTCTAGTCTGCTCACTGATTCTTACTTTTTCAACTTTTATTGCAGCTTCCACTAACTTGGTGAAGTCTGTGATTCCCAAAGCAGTGATCATGATCTTTATGTTGTCATTTAATCCTTCTTCAAATCTCTTACACCTTTCAGCCTCATTAGGGACTATCTCCCTTCTGTAGCGGCTCAATCTGACGAATTCCTTTTCATACTCGGTCACTGACAGCTGTCTCTACCTCAGATTAATGAACTCTCTTATTCTCTCTTCCAGGTATACACTACCCACATATTTCTTCTTGAATTCGGAGAGAAAGAAGTCCCAAGTTACTATTTCTGGCTGTACTTCACTGGATACCGTGTCCCACCATTCATATGCATCATCTTGCAACAGAGATACAGCAGCCTCTAAATTTTGCTCTGGGGTGCAGTGGAGTTGTTTTAAAACTCTGCCTGTTCTGTTTAACCAATTCTCGGCTGCAACAGAATCATCTTCTCTCTTGCCAAAGAAGTCCACTGCTCCAAACTTTCTCAATTTTTCTAGATGTGATTTTGGTTGTGGAGGTGGTGGTGGTGGTACTGGCATTACCCCAGCCATTTTTCTGAAGAATTCGGCCATTTGCTGGAACATGGCCTGTGGAGGTTGAGCAGGCTCTGCTTGAGTTGGCGGAGCAGGTTCTCCCATACCCCCAGTCTCAGCTGCTGCAGGTGGAGCATGACTCTCCACTTCCTCCTCAACTGCTCTCTGTGATGTAGGGTCCATATCCTATTCAAAATAAGAAAGACAAACAGATCTACATTAGTGTCACCTCGACTCTTACAAATGCAATGCATGGTATGGACTCAATCTAGGCCCAGAAACGCCTAAACCGTGCTCTGATACCACTAAATGTGACACCTCTTACCCGTCTACAGTTTATCCGAGTAAGCTATGTCACACGGTGTACTGGAACACTCTATTTTATCTTAATTAATTTTCATCATAATTTGTGAAATATAATCTATTTAAGTCATTTGTTGAAATTTTAATTTATTTGAGGTTCCGAAAATTTTATAGAAAATCCGGCAGAGTACCGGCTAAAAATGGAGAAAACAGTTCTTCGGAACCTGTAAAAAACACTTCCAATAATTATATTCAATCATCTCAAACTCCATTATCAAAATCTCAACATTTTTCAATTTCATTTCTCAATCATTCATCTCATGTGATAATCATGTATAAATCACAGATAAACATTCACTTTTCCATTCACAAACACAATTCTCATTATTTACATGAACATCAAAATACATTTCATAAGTTCAATTACATATGAGAAAATAAAAATTAGTTACAAAATATCAAAATGAAACCTAGTGTCCTACCAATGCACTGAAGATGGTGAGGTGACACGGACACTATGCAGAGCTGCAGGATGGACTCACCCAGTCTGTGGTCTACTGGGCTCTCGATCAGTATCTCCAGGACCTACGCGTGGCAAAAGCAATGCGCTAAGCAATAATGCTTAGTGGTGCAATAATAAAATAAAAGGAATAGCAGAAAATAAATATGTATTGAATGTATCGATGTTTTGCTGGTTTTGTACTTGTTATAATCATTTATTTTGTTAACTTTATCCACTTTCATTCTTTTAGTTGCCCAAGTAACCTATCTTTGGACGATCGATGGATAAACGGGTGGCGCCTTTGGGTATCTAGTACCTCGGGCCGTCACACCATCGGTCACATATGCATCTCCCGGTGTGTAACAGAACAGCTAATAAGCTGTAATAACATCAGGCACAAGGCCAAATCTCAACACAAGGTCAGAATGGCTAAAAGCCATAAAATCACAGAATGGCATAATGCCATGTGCAGTACTGCTAACTGAACCCTATTGGCATGCCAAACTATCCAAACCAATCTTGTTAGGTATACTAGGGCATTTGATACTTTTGAATTCTTCAATTTTTGAATTTCAAGTTTTTGGTGTCACTATTCACTTTATTGGTCAACAAAAATGTTGACTTTTGGATAGAAAATAGGTACATTGGTTTTGACACTCCCAACATACCACATTTTGCATTCAAAACTTGTTGGCATTAATCACCAATACCATTTCTAAGCTTAAACCAAGGGAGCAGAATTTTCAGTTTTTTGTACCCCAAATTTACTGTTCCATTAGTGACTATTACAGTGGGAATTTGAGAAAATGGTAAACATGAAAGTTGTTCCTTATTTTGTCTAGTTGAATTTCTTTTTTAGAATCACTCCATTTGGAGTTTTGTAGCTCCAGAAATGGTCCAAAAACCACAGCTAGCCGGATTGCAAAACTGCAGAATTGACCATATCTACAGTGCAGTGAACAGTGACTGCCACTGCCTTGTTGGATAGGTTCTGGTCATAATTTGGGGTAGGTTTCTTCATGAAAGTTGTTTTTCTATATCTTAACTTGTTTCTGTAAAAATTTCAGGTCAATTGACCCATTCTACAATGAGTTATGGCCATTACTGTTCATTTGGTCATTCTGCAGATTCTGGTTGCAGGGTATTCGGATTGGGGCCAGTTTTTGGTCCACTTGCTTTGGTCTTTTGGGCATGGTTTCTTCAGAAAAATTGTGCCATTATGTGTCTAGTTTCATGTCCAATTGGCCAAATACCAATTGAACCTACATAGCCAAAGATATGGCAGTCCAAACAGGCTGGACTCACAGCCTCACCTGCTGCTGTCACTAGGCAGCCTACCAATTTGGTTTGTAACACTCTAGTTCACTTCAAATTATGGTCAACTTACTTCAAATGGTCACTAATTGACCATTAGAATGTTCACTCATCATTTCATAAGCCAAGTCCAAATTTCACTCCCAAAACCCTAATTTCCCATTATGATTCACACCACACACCTTAGTTAACACTTTCATTCCTTATATATATATACACACTTTAAACACCCTCTCTAATCCACTCTAAGCCCATCTAAACCATCAAAGTCATAACCCTCACAGCCGAATTCCATGGTATACATACACATGAGTTTTAGTCCATTTAATTCACAATTTCTTATTAATTTCAAGTCTCTAACATGGAATAAAAGAAATATATGCATAAATAAGCACTAACCTCTTGTAGGGCAGAATTTTCCAAACTTAAACTTCAATTTCTTTCCTTTTCTAGGCTGCCAAACACTTTCCCAAGAGGTATGGAAAAGTTTTAATGAAAGGTGTCTAGGGTTTAGTAGTGAAACAAAGAGAGAAAGGGAGCTTTGATTGAGAATCAATGGAGGGAGAGGGGAGAAGGGTTTCGGCTGGCTGAAGGAGAAGAAGAAGACCAGAATTTTTTTGGTCTATTTTGACTCTTTTAAGTGTTTTAAGAATGCTTGTTAACTTGTGATTGGTTGGGAGTAAGATAATGACATCATGTGATGTCATTATCCCTAATTTTCTTTAATTTTCTTTTCTTTTCATCTCTACTCATTTTCAATTTAATTTTTAGTAATGTTTATTCATATTTTATGTCATAATAATTATTTACTCAACTGGACATGTAACACCCTACCGGTAGCAACTCCGTACATTCTACTGTTCCGGTGACCGGTGTCGGTCCGGACAGCTAGAACGTCCGAAAAAATATTTAAATTAAAGTCAGGAATCAAAATTAACTCAAATATTAATAAGAAAAATTTAGATAAAATTTTAGAAATAAAATACAACCAAGTCAAATGAGCCGATGCCCAAGCGATGGGTAACCAGAGGGAAGTTGCGGTTCTCACAACGAGGAGCCCTAGACCCGGGGGAAAAATTATAAAATAATTTTTGGGACTCCAGAGAAGGATTATTGAGGTTCCTATGGCATTAGAATACCAAGAAAATACTTAGAAAAATTTTTCAATCGGTACAGGCAATTTTGACCCGTTAAGCCAAACGGAGGGCATTTTGGTCATTTCGCCTTCAGAGACGATTTTTGGCCGACTTGTCCAGTCGAGTAAATAATTATTATGAACTAAAATATGAATTAATTTTGATGAAAAATTAATTTGAAGTTAGTAGAAGAGAAAAGAAAAGAAAATACAAAAAAATGCCAATTATGACATATTATGAGGTCATTTAAAATTGTCCACCAATCACAATTAAGTAACCATCAAATTAACTAATAAAAAGAGTCAAAAGAGACCAAAGAATTAAAAAGCAAACAGTAGCCCTTCTTCTCCTTAGAAAAACGTTTTACACCCCCTCCCCTCTTCCTCCATTGAATCTCAACCAAAGCTCCATTTTCATCCTTATTTCACCACAAACTCTCCTAAGTCCCTTCACTAAAAACTTGTCTCTACCTCTTGGGAAGTGTTTGGCAGCCTAGAAAAGGAAGGAAAGTGAAGTTTTAGCTTGGAGAAATCTGCCCTACAAGAGGTTAAAGTGAGGTTAGTGCCTACTTATATATATACTTCTTTGATTCCATGTTAGAAGCTTGAAATAAGTGAGAAATTGTAAATTAAATGAATAAAAGTTAAGTGTATGCATCCCTTGAATTTTTGGCAGCCCTAGGAAGGAATGAGTTTGATTGTATTAATGGACTTAGAGTGAATTGGAGATTATGTTTAAAGTGTATACATATATATATACAAAGAATGAAAGAGTTAACTAAAGAAATTGTGAAAATCATGAATTTGAACTAGGGTTTTGGAGAGTGAAATTTGGTTTTGGCTTATGAAGTGGTAAGTGAACATTATAAGTGTCAATTAGTGACCATTTGAGGTAAGTTCACCATAATTTGAAGAGATTTAGAGTGATGCAAACTGAATTGGTAGGCTGCCTAGGGTAACCAGTAGGGAGGCTGTGATTCCAGCCCACTTGAACAGCCATAACTTTGGCTGTGTAAGTCCAATTGGTGTTTGGCTAATTGGACATGAAATTAGGCTTATAATGGCACATTTTTGCTGAAGAAACCATGCCCAAAAGACCAAAGCAAGAGGACCAAAAGTTGGCCCCAATCCGGATACCCTGCAACAGCACCTGCAGAAATGACCAAATGAACAGTAACTATTCATTTGGCCATAACTCACTGTAGATATGGTCAATTGACCTGAAATTTTTACAGCAACAAGATAAGATATAAACAAACAACTTTCATGAAGGAACCTACCCCAAATTATGCCATTAACCCATTCAAATTATTGAGCAAAGTGAAGTTATCAAACCTGCAACTCTGCAGATTTTCATTTGAACAGTAATGTTTGGATGACTATAACTCCCTCTAGAAAACTCGGATTTAGGTGATTCTTGAACCAATGGAAACCTAAGACATGGTAGAACATTTCATATGAAGAAAGTTAGACCAAATTATGAACTTAACTTGGTCAAATTACTGACCAAAGTTGGACCAAAATCTGCCAAAACCCAAAATTTCAGCAGGAACAGTACACGTGAACAGTAAATTTATTTTGGCCATAACTTGAGCTACAAAACTCCAAATGGAGTGATTCAAAAAAACAAATTCAACTAGACAAAATAAGGAACATTTTCTATGAAGGAAGTTTTGTCAAATTCTAACAGTAAATCGACCAATGAAATAGTGCAACTTCGGAGCACCAAAACCAAAAATTGGCAATTTTGCCAAAATGACCTAAGCTTTGAGAAAGTGACCAAAACCAACAAGTTTTAAATGAAAAATGTAGTATGTTTGAAGTGCCAAAGTCAATGTACGTATTTTCTATGCAAAAGTCAATATTTTAGTTGACTAATGAAGTGAATAGTGACATCAAAACTTGAAATAAGCTTGGAAATGGATTTGGTAATTGATTCCAACAAGTTTTAAATGCAAAATGTGGTACATCGGGAGTGTTAAAACCAATGTACCTATTGTCTATGCAAAAGTCAACATTTTTGTTGACCAATGGGGTGAATAGTGACACCAAAACTTGAAATTCAAAATTTGAAATTAGAAATGCATCTAGGGGACTTTAAATTGCAATTGGCAATTAATACTAGTAAATGTAAAACTCAAAATGTGGGATCTTGGTGTAATTAGAATTAATATATCCATTAAGTATAAAAAGGTCAACATTTTGGTTGACTAGTAAGGTGAATAGTAAACAAAATAACACATATTACATAAGTAATACAACTTGAAATATAAAATGTAATTAACACAAATGGATTGTTTAGAGTATAAATGAGATAAAGTTATCATTAGGATTTACGTCTTTGTTTAAAATAGGATTATAATACCTTGTACAAAAATTGGTACATGAGAGGTAATAATGTGAATGCTAATTCATATAAATATTGTAACGATTAGATGAATCACATGGATGTGTGAATGGGATTAATTGCTCTCATCATGAGAGAAATGGAAATATTTCGATGTACAAATGGTACATGAAAATCGATTGATGTAAATTGCAATTAACGTGAATGGTATGATGAATGCATAAATTATATAAAAATGAGATTTGAAGATTTATGCTTCTACTATAAATAAAATTAAAATACTATGAACGATAATTGGAACATAAAATGGAATAATAAAACTTATGAACATTTAATGATATTATGTGCCCTAGTATACCTAACAAGATTGGTTTGGATAGTTTGGCATGCCAATAGGGTATTGTTTTAGCAGTACTGAGAAAGGCTTTATGCCTGTATTCATGGCTTTATGCCGGTATTCATGGCTTTTATGCCCGTATTCATGGCTTTTATGCCAATTATGTGATATCATGGCTTTTTAGCCATACTGACTGCATACGTGGTTGACGTTCTGCGTCCCATGGTATGACGGCCCGAGGCACCGCGGTGTCCAGTGCCAACGACCCATTATCCAGTCCAGTCGTCCAGTATAGGTTACTTGGGCATGGAAAAGTATAACTGTGATTGAACTGATTTTTAAAGAAAATACAAAAATTAAGAATCAGGAATGATTACAAAAATACAAAGAAGCTCAAGATCATGAAGAAAATAATTAACGAAATGCATGAAGAAGTTAATATCATAAAATATGAATAGCCCTCGACTAAACAATAAGTTAGTAATTATTCATTTATTATGAACACAATAGCAAGGAAATTATTATCTTTATTTGCATATTATATTTTCTTGTATTATTGGCACCACTAAGCTTTATGCTTAGCGCGTCACTTTTGCAACGCGTATGTACTGAAGATTTGGACAGAGGGCCCAGTAGACCACAGATTCGGTAAGGCAGTTCACAGTTCTGCATAGTGTCCGTGTCACCTCACAGGCTACAGTGCATGGGTAGGACACTAGGTTTCATTTTGGTATTTTGTAACTAATGTTTATTTTCTCATATGTAATTGAACGTATGTAACATATTTTGATGTTCATGTAAATAATGAAAATTGTATTTGTGAATGGAATAGTGAATGTCTATTTATGACTTGTACATGATTAACAAATCAGATGAATGATTGAGAAATGAATGTGAACTGAAAAATATTGAGATTTTGATAAATGGAGTTGAGATGAATGAATAAGAATATAGGAAGTGTTTTCCACAGGTTCCGAAGAACTGTTTTCTCCATTTTTAGCCGGTATTTTACCGGATTTTCTATAAAATTCTCGGAACCTCAAATAAATTATAATTTCGATAAATGGCTTAAATAAATTATATTTCACAAGTTATATTCAAAAGGAAGAATAAAAATGAATTAAGATAAAATAGAGTACTCGGCACACTGAGTGGCATAACTTGCTCGGCTACACTGTAGTCGGGTAAGGGGTGTCACATTTATTGGTATCAGAGCGCGGTTTAGGCGTTCCTCGTTATAGACAGATAGAATAAGATTGTGTGCATGACATGCATTGCATTCATATGAGTCGAGGTGACACTATTGCAGATTTGTATTTCCTGTTTATTTTAGGTTAAGGTATGGAATAAGAGAGTGAAGAGACAATGAGATAGCGAATGGAGATGAGAAGGAGACTATATTTAAGATGAAAAAGGATGAGTACATAACTGTTTGAGGATAGGATTGAGACTAAGGAGAAACTGAAATAGGATAACACGAAAAGGTGAAGAAATAAAGAGGTAGTAGCTCCTCGGCTATTTACACCCAGTAAATTTCGAGGACGAAATTTAAATAAGAGGGGAAGAGTTGTAACACCCTCCCGGTAGCAACTCCGTACATTCTACTGTTCCGATGACCGGTGTCGGTCCGGACAGCTAGAACATCCGGAAAAATATTTAAATTAAAGTCAAGAATCAAAATTAACTCAAATATTAATAATAAAAATTTAGATAAAATTTTAGAAATAAAATACAACCAAGTCAAATGAGCCGGTGCCCAAGCGATGGGTAACCAGAGGGAAGTTGCGGTTCTCGCAACGAGGAGCCCTAGACCCGGGGGAAAAATTATAAAATAATTTTTGAGACTCCAGAGAAGGATTACTGAGGTTCCTATGGCATTAGAATGCCAAGAAAATACCTAGAAAAATTTTTCAATCGGTACAGGCAATTTTGACCCGTTAAGCCAAACGGAGGGCATTTTGGTCATTTCGCCTTCAGAGACGATTTTTGGCCGACTTGTCCAGTCGAGTAAATAATTATTATGAACTAAAATATGAATTAATGTTGATGAAAAATTAATTTGAAGTTAGTAGAAGAGAAAAGAAAAGAAAATACAATAAAATGCCAATTATGACATATTATGAGGTCATTTAAAATTGTCCACCAATCACAATTAAGTAACCATCAAATTAACTAATAAAAAGAGTCAAAAGAGACCAAAGAATTAAAAAGCAAACAGCAGCCCTTCTTCTCCTTAGAAAAACGTTTTACACCCCCTCCCCTCTTCCTCCATTGAATCTCAACCAAAGCTCCATTTTCATCCTTATTTCACCACAAACTCTCCTAAGTCCCTTCACTAAAAACTTGTCTCTACCTCTTGAGAAGTGTTTGGCAGCCTAGAAAAGGAAGGAAAGTGAAGTTTTAGCTTGGAGAAATCTGCCCTACAAGAGGTTAAAGTGAGGTTAGTGCCTACTTATATATATACTTCTTTGATTGCATGTTAGAAGCTTGAAATAAGTGAGAAATTGTAAATTAAATGAATAAAAGTTAAGTGTATGCATCCCTTGAATTTTCGGCAGCCCTAGGAAGGAATGAGTTTGATTGTATTAATGGACTTAGAGTGAATTGGAGATTATGTTTAAAGTGTATACATATATATATACAAAGAATGAAAGAGTTAACTAAAGAAATTGTGAAAATCATGAATTTGAACTAGGGTTTTGGAGAGTGAAATTTGGTTTTGGCTTATGAAGTGGTAAGTGAACATTATAAGGGTCAATTAGTGACCATTTGAGGTAAGTTCACCATAATTTGAAGAGATTTAGAGTGATGCAAACTGAATTGGTAGGCTGCCTAGGGTAACCAGTAGGGAGGCTGTGATTCCAGCCCACTTGAACAGCCATAACTTTGGCTGTGTAAGTCCAATTGGTGTTTGGCTAATTGGACATGAAATTAGGCTTATAATGGCACATTTTTGCTGAAGAAACCATGCCCAAAAGACCAAAGGAAGAGGACCAAAAGTTGGCCCCAATCCGGATACCCTGCAACAGCACCTGCAGAAATGACCAAATGAACAGTAACTATTCATTTGGCCATAACTCACAGTAGATATGGTCAATTGACCTGAAATTTTTACAGCAACAAGATAAGATATAAACAAAAAACTTTCATGAAGAAACCTACCCCAAATTATTCCATTAACCCATTCAAATTATTGAGCAAAGTTAAGTTATCAAACCTGCAACTCTGCAGATTTTCATTTGAACAGTAATGTTTGGATGACTATAACTCCCTCTAGAAAACTCGGATTTAGGCGATTCTTGAACCGATGGAAACCTAAGACATGGTAGAACATTTCATATGAAGAAAGTTAGACCAAATTATGAACTTAACTTTGTCAAATTACTGACCAAAGTTGGACCAAAATCTGCCAAAACCCAAAATTTCAGCAGGAACAGTACACGTGAACAGTAAACTTATTTTGGCCATAACTTGAGCTACAAAACTCCAAATGGAGTGATTCAAAAAAAGAAATTCAACTAGACAAAATAAGGAACATTTTCTATGAAGGAAGTTTTGTCAAATTCCAACAGTAAATCGACCAATGAAATAGTGCAACTTCGGAGCACCAAAATCGAAAATTGGCAATTTTGCCAAAATGACCTAAGCTTTGAGAAAGTGACCAAAACCAACAAGTTTTAAATGAAAAATGTAGTATGTTTGAAGTGCCAAAGTCAATGTACATATTTTCTATGCAAAAGTCAACATTTTAGTTGACTAATGAAGTGAATAGTGACATGAAAACTTGAAATAAACTTGGAAATGGATTTGGTAATTGATTCCAACAAGTTTTAAATGCAAAATGTGGTACATCGGGAGTGTTAAAACCAATGTACCTATTGTCTATGCAAAAGTCAACATTTTTGTTGACCAATGGGGTGAATAGTGACACCAAAACTTGAAATTCAAAATTTGAAATTAGAAATGCATCTAGGAGACTTTAAATTGCAATTGGCAATTAATACTAGTAAATGTAAAACTCAAAATGTGGGATCTTGGTGTAATTAGAATTAATATATCCATTAAGTATAAAAAGGTCAACATTTTGGTTGACTAGTAAGGTGAATAGTAAACAAAATAACACATATTACATAAGTAATACAACTTGAAATATAAAATGTAATTAACACAAATGGATTGTTTAGAGTATAAATGAGATAAAGTTATCATTAGGATTTACGTCTTTGTTTCAAATAGGATTATAATACCTTGTACAAAAATTGGTACATGAGAGGTAATAATGTGAATACTAATTCATATAAATATTGTAACGATTAGATGAATCACATGGATGTGTGAATGGGATTAATTGCTCTCATCATGAGAGAAATGGAAATATTTCGATGTACAAATGGTACATGAAAATCGATTGATGTAAATTGCAATTAACGTGAATGGTATGATGAATGCATAAATTATATAAAAATGAGATTTGAAGATTTATGCTTCTACTATAAATAAAATTAAAATACTATGAACGATAATTGGAACATAAAATGGAATAATAAAACTTATGAACATTTAATGATATTATGTGCCCTAGTATACCTAACAAGATTGGTTTGGATAGTTTGGCATGCCAATAGGGTATTGTTTTAGCAGTACTGCGAAAGGCTTTATGCCTGTATTCATGGCTTTATGCCCGTATTCATGGCTTTTATGCCCGTATTCATGGCTTTTATGCCAATTATGTGATATCATGGCTTTTTAGCCATACTGACTGCATACGTGGTTGACGTTCTGCGTCCCATGGTATGACGGCCCGAGGCACCGCGGTGTCTAGTGCCAACGACTCGTTATCCAGTCCAGTCGTCCAGTATAGGTTACTTGGGCATGGAAAAGTATAACTGTGATTGAACTGATTATTAAAGAAAATACGAAAATTAAGAATCAGGAATGATTACAAAAATACAAAGAAGCTCAAGATCATGAAGAAAATAATTAACGAAATGCATGAAGAAGTTAATATCATAAAACATGAATAGCCCTCGACTAAACAATAAGTTAGTAATTATTCATTTATTATGAACACAATAGCAAGGAAATTATTATCTTTATTTGCATATTATATTTTCTTGTATTATTGGCACCACTAAGCTTTATGCTTAGCGCGTCGCTTTGCAACGCAGCGTAGTGCTTGAAGATTTGGACAGAGGGCCCAGTAGACTACAGATTCGGTAAGGCAGTTCACATTTCTGCATAGTGTCCGTGTCACCTCACAGGCTACAGTGCATTGGTAGGACACTAGGTTTCATTTTGGTATTTTGTAACTAATGTTTATTTTCTCATATGTAATTGAACGTATGTAACATATTTTGATGTTCATGTAAATAATAAAAATTGTATTTGTGAATGGAATAGTGAATGTCTATTTATGACTTGTACATGATTAACAAATGAGATGAATGATTGAGAAATGAATGTGAACTGAAAAATATTGAGATTTTGATAAATGGAGTTGAGATGAATGAATAAGAATATAGGAAGTGTTTTTCACAGGTTCCGAAGAACTGTTTTCTCCATTTTTAGCCGGTATTTTGCCGGATTTTCTATAAAATTCTCGGAACCTCAAATAAATTATAATTTCGATAAATGGCTTAAATAAATTATATTTCACAAGTTATATTCAAAAGGAAGAATAAAAATGAATTAAGATAAAATAGAGTACTCGGCACACTGAGTGGCATAACTTGCTCAGCTACACTGTAGTCGGGTAAGGGGTGTCACAGGACAAGTCGGTCAAAAATCATCTCTGAAGGCGAAATGACCAAAATGCCCTCCGTTTGGCTTAACGGGTCAAAATTGTCTGTACCGATTGAAAAATTTTTCTAAATATTTTCTTGGCATTCTAATGCCATAGGAACCTCAATGACCCTTCTCTGGAGTCCCAAAAATTATTTTATGAATTTTCCCCCGGGTCTAGGTCTCCTAGTTGCGAGAACCGCAACTTTTCATTAGGTTACCCATCGTTAGGGCACCGGCTCGTTTAACTTGGTTGTATTTTATTTCTAAATTTTTTTCTAAATTTTTCTTATTAATATTTGAGTTAATTATAGTTTCTCACTTTAGTTTAAGTATTTTTCCGAACGTTCTAGCTGTCCGGACCGACACTGGTCACCGGAACAGTAGAATGTACGGAGTTGCTACAGGGAGGGTGTTACAGACATAGACCTATAAGTTTGTAGTTTGGACTGAAACTCGAAAATCGAGGGAACTAGGTCATCCGGCTAGGTCAAATTAGCATACCGAAATTCGACAAATTATAATAAAATGCAGTATACTTGGAAATGAATTTGGTAACATGTACCAACACTAAAAGACTATTAAATGTGACATATTGGTAACATTAAATCTAATTCACCTAGAGTGCATCGAGGGTCAATATTTTAGGTTGACTAAGGAAAATAATAGAATTCAATAAATTAATTAATGAACCTTATTATTAGAGACAGTATAAATGAGTATTGAAACACTTTAAATTGTGTGTTTCAGTTAGCAAAGACTCAGGAAAAGGGAAGAAAACACTGAGTCAGGGCCAAGAGACATTTATCAGAGGTTTGTGCACAACAGTTACTTCTTTTGAATTTTCAATTGAAATGAATTATGACAAATTGTCTATTATTGTTTAAATTGTGAAAAATTGTCTTAATGATATTTGATGCATACTTATTGCTTGAAAAACATTGTAAATGGTTTGAAACCACAGCTATCATGTATATTGATTGAATTCCTCGCTAGCTTGTCTAGTGGGATGAATTAACTTTGAATTTCCTCTCTGGCAGAAGTGTTGAGGTGTGTGCCTGTTGAGGACGAATAGAATGAGTACTCATATTATTGCTAGCTCGCTATGTTATTCCTCATTAGCCATCGGCTCTTAGGATGAATTGGACTTTGGAACATGATTAAGTTGTGTGTGATTTTATTGATATTTATTGTGATATTGTGAAATGGAGTTTAAATTCTTTATGACATTCACTGTCTTTGAATTTAACTATGGTTTTAAGTATCCACTATTTATATGACTTATGAATTATGATTTAAAGTTGTATTTTATTAATGTTGTGCACCACTAAGACATTGGCTCAGTGATAGCTTTTCGTTGTTGTCGCAGGTAGATAGACTGATAAGGCAGCAGACTAGGCTACTAGTGCTTCATTGAGAGTTCATCGGGTATATTGAGTATACCATACTTTGCATTTTGTGTTGTAATGTATGTTCACTGTACGTATATTTTGTTCTTAGTTTTGAGCAGTTGTAAATTAAAATTGTACATTGAAGTTGTAAAATAAATTGTAAATTATTTTGGCTTGTAAAATTTGCGATATATTTCTTTTATCTCAGCTTTTAAAAACACTAGAGAATTTATTGTGGATTTAAGTTGGCAAATGTTGATAAACATATTGTGTTGATTGAATATTGGAGTTTGGGATTGAGAAAAATATTGAAAGTACTTTTTATAGATTTTTGAAGAACTATTTTATTCAAAATACATATGACACTCTGCCAAAATTTTTATAGAAATTATTAATACTTCAAATGTGTTATCTGGTTTCACTTCAGTTAAAAATTTTTTTAACACCTGTAAATAATGCTCACCACTGTAAAAAGAAGTAAGAAAAGTTTTAAAATCCCTTGTAGTGTATTTAATGGGTTATCAGTAGACGAAGTTGGTAATTCATTAGGTATACTATGAGATCATGTTATGCCTTACGGAGGGATAGGGTGTGACGCCTAGTCTGTGATTATTTTATTTTCTGAATACTCAATTTGATTTAGGAAACCGTTGTGTGAAATTTATATCATGATTGTTTATTATTTTATGTTTTGATAAAACTGAGTGTTGCAAAATTTTTAACAAAATTCTGGCAAATTATTGTCTATAAATTGGACAAACAGTCCTTCTGCACCTATTAAAAACAGTCTTAATATAGTATTCTCAAAAATACAATTTCATTCACTATCTCAATTTCTCAGTAAAGGCAATAGACTTTCACAGTCATTAAACAGTTCCATAATACAGTCCATAATAATTCAAATATATCTAGAAAATCTCCATGTTATTTAATATGTACAAAATATTACAAACTTTAGAGCTTTCATAATATTCCAAAATACAGGGCTGAATTTCAAAATACAACAGAAGTACAAAATACAAGATATCCTAAGTCTTACCATGTATGCAATGCAGTGCAGATGACTCTAGACTCCTGTGCAGATCTGATGTCTCATCTGTTCGTAGGTCTGCTGGGCTCCCCAGCTGTGTCTCCAATACCTACGCGTTACAAAAGCAACGCGCTAAGCAATTTTGCTTAGTGGTGCCCAATATAAAGAGAAATAAACTAAAATAAAATAAATTAATTGTTTATGATTTTCGATGCCTATAGTCTTTGCAGACTAATTCTTCAGAAATCTTTAATAAGATTGTTCATCTAAAGCTTTTCATGTTTTTATTGAGCAAATTTTATTTATACTTAATTTAGTTGTACTGCATGTCAATAGACTTAGTTTAACGGTCTGAATTTAGTAACACTTAAATTAACTGCCCTTGTATCCTTTATACTGACCAGACTGGATAAATGGATATACTAGCACTGGGTACCTAGTACCTCGGGCCATCACACCATCGATCACATAGTATCTCCCAGTGTGCAAACAGTGTGGCTAAAAATTCATATAATCAATCAGGTATTAAGCCGAGTATAATAACACAATCCGTATAGCCATAGGCTATTAAAATCATAGTATGGCATAATAAGCTAGAAAACATAGTACGGCGTGAAGCCATTCATAGAACAGCTATCAGAATCCTATTGGTATGCCAACCTATCCAAACTAGTCAACTAGGAAAACTAGGGTATATTACAAATTGATTGTTTAATTCTTTATTTTTTAGGGTTTACTAGTTATTATGCAATTCACAAGTCAATGCAAATGTTGACCTTTTTAGACATCATGGATAAGTTGATTCTAGTATCAACATGTCACAATTTGCATTTCAATATGCTACCAATATAGTGCAATTTAGAATTCTCACAAGTTGGCATTTATTGCCAAATTACTTCAAAGCTTCATTGTATGTTAATGTCAAATTTTCAGTTTTAGTGTGCTAGATTGGTCTAGCTTAATGTCCTATTTTTCTTAGTTTTTAGCTTCTGGTCAAAGAAGAAAAATTGTAGCTCTATGTCTTATTGAACTTTTGGCAAAAATTTCAGGTTATTCTGAGTTGTATAGACCTAGATATGGTCAATTTACTAAAACTGGAGAGATTGCATCTTTAGTGCAAAATTTGGTCAATTTTAGGTCAAATTCAGTTCTGGTAGTTTTGGTACCCTAACTTGTGCAAGCAATTTGACTTGGTTTTGGCCATTTTTGGGCTTTGGTATCTCCATAAGAATTGTAGCTCTATGTCTAAGCTTTCCATGATAAAAATTTCAAGTCATTTGGACCTGTTTTGAGTGAGTTATGGTCATCTTAGTGACTACTATTCATATGGTCAAAAATCTGGGCTTGCACATTACCAATTCCGGATTAGGTCATTTTTAAGGTTAGTTTCTAGGCAGAATTTTGACAACATTTCTACATGAAAGTTGGCTTATTTTGTGTCTAGTTTCACCTCTCATTGGCCTCATACCAATTGGGGTCACCAATTATCACTTATGGTTCAATTTACCTACTGCCTTCACAACACACAATCTGCACATAAAGAACACCTCCAAATGACACTTCTCCTCCTCCCAAAACTACAAATATATATATTCATAACACTTCTATACCATTCATCATATCTCAATCATGTCCATTTGGGCAGAATATACAAGTGCTCCATATACATTATACAACCCTAATTCACAAAGTTAAATTCAACATAACATATACTTGAAAACACTTAATTATTACATATATTTCCCAATCATTACTTCACATATACTGCCCTCTATTTATCTTCACCATAATTTATCAAGAAAATTCATGAAACCAAAAATTAATTCATGAATTTAAAGGCTACCAAAAGTGGCAGTTTGCTAAGGTATTCAAATGGCTTTCCAAACCCTTGATTTCAAGTACTCAATATTTATATACATGGAAACTAAATTACTACAACTTTAACCAAACATTAATTCATGAATTTAAAGGCTACCAAAAGTGGCAGTTTGCTAAGGTATTCAAATGGCTTTCCAAACCCTTGATTTCAAGTACTCAATATATATATACATGGAAACTAAATTACTACAACTTTAAAATGGCTAAATCAACATTTATTTCCATGCATTAGAGATAGGAAAAACTCAAGCAACATAGGTTCTCATGGCTGCCAAAATTGAACAATTTCATAACTCAATAAATTCTTCCATTCTCTTCACCATTCAACTCACCTCAACCTAAACATTAAGTTTACTAAAGCAAGGAAGGGGATTTGGACACTTACCTCTTGCAAGCTTTCCCCAAACCTCACCAAATCCTTCCTTTTTTTCTCCCAAAAGCTTCCTTAAGGTGAGTGTGCAAGCTTTAATGAAGAAACCAAGTCGAAAAAAGGTATAAATCATGGGTGCATGGTGATGGAACTCATTCGGCGATGGTGGACTTCAATGGAGATTCATTCGGCTAGTTTACTTTCAAGGTTGAAGATGATGGTTTCTATTCAAAAATGACTTGTATAGGTGTCCTAAGATTTGAGTTAGTGGAGCACTAAGCTTTATTTTAATGTTTAATTATTTAAAGTTTCATAAATTCAATTTTATGCCCCATTTCTTTTACTATTCATATAATGTACTACAATTTAATTTTTCATGACATTTTCAAAGCGTAATATCATTTATTTTTAATGGACATTGAGGTCAAAAGGTAATTCTAGGTGTCAAATGACTAAAATGCCCCTCTTCGGGTTATATTCCTGATTTTTCGATAACACCGATTTTTATCTGTTTCTCTATTTTTCGTTTTTCTTTATGTTAATTTATTAATTTTTCTTTGATATTTCTAGTGTCAATTACATTTCAATAAACCTTTAATTATGTCTCGAAATTTAATTCCGAGGCTTCACCGCTGTCCTGGAGTAGGCAATGGCCTTCCCGGTGTGGTCACCCATCACTACGGTGCCGGCTCGATTAACTTAGTTTTATTTTCTCTCTTTTATTTTTCTTTAATTTTCTTGTATTTTCTTTTTATTTATTTCACCATTATATGTCTATTCACTATCACCGAAGTGTAGTTCTAAACATCCTGACTTTTCCGAATAGACATTAGGTCACCGGAGCAACAGAACGTATAAACTATGTATGGGGAGGATGTTACAACAGCATTCCATCCCTAGATAGATGGCCAGTCTGAAAGGCTAATTTAGATTTTAGAGGATATGTTTCGGGCTTGTGTGATTGAGTTTGAAGGAAATTGGGATATTCATTTGCCCTTAATTGAATTTGCTTACAACAACGGCTATCAATCAAGTATTGGGATGCCTCCATATGAAGCTTTCTATGACATAAGGTACTATGAGGTTGTGATCTTGAAGTTAGGGTTTTAACCCAAAAATTAAGGTTTTGTGAATTTATGTAATTACAATTATAACTTTAATTAAATATAAAATTTAATAAGATGTTTTAACTAAAATAAGAAATTAATAAGTGAAAAATAAAAAAATACAATTACCTTAATGCAATTTATTACCCAAATCGAAAACAATTGGAAAGGTTTATAATCAAATTAATAAAATTAAAGTCTTGACTAAAATTGATAATTGACATAAAAGTTTTATTTTTTTTTTGTTATTTAGTTTTATGTAATTATGTAAATATATGAGTATTTAAAGTTATATTAAAGAATAAAATTAATATATAATACATATTGTAACAATGTATTTTTAAATTATGTAATTTAAGTTTCCATCAATATATTTACTATATATACTTTTTTGTTTTAAATATTTCAAACTTTTCAATTTTTTTTATTTACATTATATATATATATATATGTTATGAACTAATCAAATTATTTTTTTTTAATTTTTAAATTTGCAATAAATAATAATTAACATAATAAAATTTTAGTCTTATTATAAATTTTATTTCAAAAAATATTTATACAAACAAAAATTGTAACTTATAAACAATTTTATTAATAGTAAAAAATAATATATAATTTAAAGAATTAATATTAAAAATTATTTATTTTTCAAATTTTTATAATGATAGCTTTTTTTCATTTTTACAATTTTAGGATGGTTTTAAAATTTTTTTTAACTTTTTTGTCAAAATTGATTTAAATTAGTTAACATAATATAATTTTAGCTATTGATTTCTCTTCCAGTCAATTTATATACTATAATTTTAATCGATGATTTATTTTAATTTTAGCTATTCACTAAAAATTCTAAATATTTAAAATCAAGTTAAAATTCTTAAAAATTAATGAATTGGCTGCGAAAGCAAAAAGTTAAAAGAAATTAAAAGGTGAGAAGAGGGGAACATTTGGATTTCCAAAAATAACCTTTATTAATTTTATTATTTATAAAAATACCAAACTAAAACTGTTTATAAAAAATTATTAGCTAAAATTCTTATTGTATTAAGACAAAGTTAAGTAATAAAACACATATTTTACCTTAAAACAATCTCTACTCTAAATGAACTATAATAATTTTATTAAAAACAAAATTTAAAAAATTGAAAATTTGAAAATAGCTTCTAGTAAATAATAAATTTTAATTTATAAAATCAAAATATTCATATTTTCATACTATATTTATGATATTTTGTTTATAGTATTTTATTCATCAAAATAATATATATTAAAAATTTTATTTTATGTGTTTTATTTATAATATTTTAATTGATTAAAATAATATAACTTATTAATTTTATTTTCTTATATTTTTTTAACTAAATTTAATTAGAAGTATAATATTGTTATACTATAAATAACTAAAATATAGTTATACTATAAATAACTAAATTTAATTAGCTATTAAAAATAATAAATTATGATAATAGTATATCATGTATAAAAAATTAAAAAAAATTATATAAAAAAATTTAAATTATAAATTTATATAATTAGTAAATTAACGTACGACATAGTTTAAGATAAAAACTAATATGTTATATAGATATAAATTATTTATCCCGATGCACCATTTTTAGTTAATTATTTTATAAAATATATTTCGATCTCAATAAATTTATAACTCTAAATCCTAATATATTAATATAGTATATACTATTCAATGCAATGAGTTTGTTTAATGTCTAATCACATAATTAAGTAGCTTCTATTGAAGAAACAATGAATATGGAAGGCACTGAGAAAGGACGAGGAACTAATTCTATTTGACAATCTTCCATCACATAACCATTCAAACTATGTATGTAACAAAGTCAAGTCTTCCAGAAAGGTACACGCGAAGCTTCCCCCTAGAATAATGAAGCCTCGGAGAAGAAATACGCGTAGCTAGTATAGAATATACACTAGCAGACACTAGAAAAAAAATCTTTCTACTCAACAACCCAAAAGGTACGAAAATAATGGTACTCAATGGCATTCAAGTCAATGTACGGTGCAGACTAAATCGATGGAATAATTTTCATTTTTAGTTTATTGTGTTATGATTAATATTTGATTCCCTATATTTAAGCAAATTATGAAAACGTCAATAAATTTTAATTAGTTATACACTTTCATCCTTTCATTTATTTTTCTCAACTTTTGCAATTAATAATGAGTGAGAATACATTCATATCCCTCAAGATAAATTATTATTGAAAATATTATTATTTAATCTCTATATTTTAATGAAATTAATTACTTAGTCTCTATATTTTAAAATATATATTATTTAGTCATATTTTATTTCCGTTAAACTATTTAGTCTCTTCGTCAAAATTTTTATTATTCATGTTATTCAAACTACTATTTAGTTTCTCTATTTTTTAAAAATTAATTAATTGATCCCTATATTTTAAAAAATAATATTATTCAGTCTCTCTATTTTCATAAAATTAATTAATTCGTCCATGTATTCTAAAAAATATAATATTTTAAAAAATATATTATAGAATAAAAACAGAAATTTTACTATATGGAGACTAAATCTGAATTTATATATATATTTTTTAATTTCTATTTCTTAGAAATTATTTTTGTATTTTCTCTACCGTGAAATAATTTTTCTTGATTACTTATAAATTTAAGAAAACTGATTAAGTTTTTTGTATAGAAAACTTGTATTTTTTTTTTTTATCAATAGATGAAAATAAAGAGAAAATGATGAGGAGAAGGATGCGGGTGTAGATGAGAAGAATCATGGAGAAAGAGAAAAAAGGGAGAATAAGAGAGAAATAATGAGAGATAATTATGATAGTTTAAGTATAAAAAATAATTATGGAATTAAACAGTTAACAGAATTAAAATATAAGTACTAACTAATGTGTTTTTCTAAAATATAGGGACTCTAATTAGTTTCACTAAGATAGAGTGACTAAATAGTACTTTAACTAGCATTGACTAGGGAAAAATTGATGAAGGGACTAAATAGTTTAATGGAAATAAAATGTAAGGACTAAATAGTGTATTTCTCAAAATATAGAGATCAAATAATTAGTTTCATTAAAATATAGGAACTAAATAAAAATGTATCTATTATTATTATTTTCTCTTTTGATTTTGCTGTTATTCATGAGTTGAGTTTTTATCGTTGTTAAACCTTTAATCCCTTAATTCATTGATCACTTTTTAGTCCATTCATTAATGAATAAATTGATAAAAATGGTAGGAGGGATGAAAGTGTATAAAGCAATCAAAATTTAAATACAGTGTTATCTATTTTCTAAAATACAGACCCAAATATTAATTATGGCATAACAACTAGACAAAAAAAGTAATTTACAATAATAATACCTTAATAATAATAATATAATAGAAGATGAATATGTGACTCACATGAAGTTGCATCTGTTGGATGAAAATTCTGCACGGAAGGAATTTTCTTTCCATAGTGATAATGAAATTTTCGTATATATGATATTATACACGCGTTTTCTTTCTCTAAATACGTACAAATTAAGGAACTAAAGGGTGAAGCCCTCATAATTGCTATATAAATAAGTCAAGTTGATAGAGTTAGGAGTATTAGT
The DNA here is from genome assembly GCF_030052815.1 of Hevea brasiliensis. Classification (NCBI taxonomy): domain Eukaryota; kingdom Viridiplantae; phylum Streptophyta; class Magnoliopsida; order Malpighiales; family Euphorbiaceae; genus Hevea; species Hevea brasiliensis. The sequence continues at coordinate 86,651,006 of NC_079496.1, read as the reverse complement.
AGCATGTGACGAAGGAAGAAGAAGATGTTAAAGAATTTGAGTGGAAGGAGTATTATTCCTCTTTCATACAGATGGATATTTGAAGATGATCATCACAGAGATGAGAATGATGATAGAGTTCCGAAAGGGTACATTCCAGTAATAGTTGGGAAGGAGAACGAAAAAATTAAGATGCTGATTCATGTGAAGATGTTCAAGAAAGCTTATTTTGTTGAGCTGTTGGAGATGGCTGCGGATGAGTTTGGATATGAACATCAAGGAGTACTCCAAATCCCATGTGATGTTGTTTGCTTCATTAATATGCTCAAACAGATTTCCAGGGGCAAGTATATGTAGCTGGTCCTACTTTTTCTTCTTCTTCTTCTTCTCTTTCGTTGTTTGCTTGTGCAGTTCAAATTATGGAATTAATGTATGATTATTCAAGCATTAAGTATCTGCTACTTTTCTTATGGCTTAATATTATAAGGTAAGCTTATATACACAAATCTATCTTCTTTTCCTTTCATTAGACAAGAACACATGCACGCTGAGTTAATGACAAGAATAAGTGAAAATTACACACATTCAAGCGACAATAACAGTTGTATATGCAATTTAGGTTAATTAGTGGCAAGATCAATAGAATGACAGTTTGCCCTGAAAATGGAAATTAATAGGATGTAATTTAATATGTTCTAACTTTTAATATTTTTATATTTGAATACAAAATTTAGATGGAAATAACATTTATTTTTTATTTTTTATTTTTTACTGCAAGAGTAAACTACCCTGCAAATAAAGTGGAATAGCGAAGCCAAAACACCATCCATAAGATTAGGTAAAAAATGAAGTGTGTGAGTATATATATATATATATAGTGAATTGAGGTTAGGTCTTCGAGAAATTCATACTTAAATCCGATTCACCGTGAATTCAAGATACAAGATGCATGATGAGGTTCATCCATTAAGTCTAAACAAGAAAAATCCTAAATTTAAAAATGAGAGTAATTCAATCTAATAATACTTAACAAATGGGCTTTCAACCTATTAATTATAAGACCTCATTTATCTTGTTTTAAATCAATATACAACTTAACCCAACACTTTCCAATATTTCCCATCAATTATAACTGACCTAATCGAGTGGCAAACACAGATGATATTTTGCTTGATCCGGCCAGACCGGTTCTGGTCTTGACGGAGACTGAGATCCATCAGGGTCAAACTCAAAATCCACTTAGGTTAACAATTCGAGCGCTAGGAGTAAATAAAAAAACAATACAAGCGCTAGAACTAAAAATGACTAGCTATAAGAGGGTTAGTTGCAGTGGCACTCCACAAATCTTAAATTAGTACTAGATTGAAACCAACAATTTACACTGCCAGCTCTAGCCTAATTTAAATCATATTAAGAAAAAATATAGGTAATGTATTTAAAGGGCGTCATGTGGGCCAAATATTTTTTAGTATGAATTGAATCATTAAAAGTTAAAATCAAAATCGGGATTAACCGAACTAAAACTGAACTTTGAACAAATCAAAACCAGACTGATTTGATCCGATTCACTCTCTCTCTACAACTTAAACTACCAATTCTAATTCAGAACTGACGCGATGGCCAGGCCTACACCTTGTCCATCCCTAAACTTACCTGGGTCTACTGGGTCCTAGGTCTCACATTGTGCTAGCTAACAATTGGCCAGTCCAGAAACAATTGCTAAGGTTCAATTACATTATCAAATTTTCTAACCGTTGGATCTCACGGGCTCTCGTACAATTGGTTGGCTTTTTATGGGGAGTAAATGGGCTTTGAACATTGGCTCAGTATTTTAAAAGCCTGTTGTTAGCTATCAGTAGCTGGTGACCAATGACCAACTATCTATAGCTAGCGATTATAATCCATTTTATAAAAAGTTTGTCAGTTTAACAATTGAGATAATTGTCAGATTATGAAATTATCAATGATATTTTTATTATATATTATGTGATGTGACAAATTTGTTTATTATATATAAATGAAAATTTTAAATTATTTTTAAATAATATAAATATCTAAATATATAAAATTATTTTTAATATTTTTAACATTTTTAATGTTAATTACTTAAATATATGTGTATATTAAAAATAAGATAAATTATGAAAAACTATAATGTGGTTTGACATATTTTTTAAACAGGGTCATGAATTAACTTTTTGAGAAAAAAAAATACCTTCTATTTATGTGCTGTTGGTAAAAAGAAAAAATTGTTTAGACGCCATAAAAAATTTTAAAATTATAATTTAATACATGTGATTTAGTTAATTTATAGATTAGTCTATGTATTTTTAAAATTTACCTATTTTTTTCTTGACATTTTGATAAACCTAAAGATTAGTTCCTTCATACAACTCTTGAGGTTATGTCTGATTAACAAAATAGTCCCTTAAATTTATTTATAACAAAATAATATTATAAAATTATAATAAAATTTTTATTACGATGTATTTTATAAGATTTATTATTTTAATTATAATAATATTACTTTATTTTATAAATATTCTTGGTATATTATATATTTGAATTAAAAGAATTTAATTGAGAATTTTATTGCTATTAATAATTAACAAAAATAAAAAAAAATATAGTTTGAATACTTTTGTATCCATATACGTCCAAACGGAACAAATATACATGTTTATTAAAATATCAACAATTCATGGATTTTAAAGATATGATGATTAATTTATAAGTTTTATTAAATTACAAGAATAAAATTATAATTTATCCTAATAGCGTCTAATAGTTTCGTTATTTGTTAACAGTATGTTAGCTCGAGATATCTTTTGTTAAAATTAGGAATCTACTTGACAAATGTGTTAAATTACAAAGTAATTTTTTATAATTTTTTCTAAAACTATAAATGAAAGTATATTTTATAATTAAATTATTAATAAAAATATTTTCGTAAATGTTTTGTAATTTAATGACATAAAATTATAAAATTCAGCTTTTGAGTTCAAAAGCTAGAATCTATACCTTATTAGGCTTTTGTAGCTTTTAGTTATGAGAATCAGAAGCCGACTGTTAGAATTTTAACTATTTTTGTTTACCAAAATTTATAATCTAGCTAGGATGGTAACTGGTAGCACTAAAAATCTCGATTAATAATGTTAATAATTGAATTCATTTCAAATTTATCTAATTTCATTCTAAATTATCTGGATTTATCCTAAATTCAATTATCATTATCTAAATATTATTTGAATCATTTAATTTTGTATGTTTTAATTAATAAATTTATAGAAAATGTTTTTATTAATAATTTATATTTTAAAAATTTAATAATATTATAAAAATAGTTAAAACCTAATTATTTAAATATAATATTCTAAAATTTATAAAAATTGTGATAAAAATATAATATTTATATTTAATTATTTATTTGCATAAGTAGGCTTGGAAAATGAGTATCTAAAGCATAAAATTCGGATTCAAATGGGTAATATTTTTTAAATCTAAACCTATTCTAAATTTGATTATAAATTATTCAAAATTATCCTAATAGGGCTCGGTTGAATTTGATATTGAAAATATTGACCCATTATTGTCCCTAAGTCTAAGTGTTGAAACTCCAACTGCCAACCACTAACATCAAATGATTAACCAGCATCAAAAGATGAACCAACAAACACTTATGACTTATTTGGCTTAGTTGTTAAATATAGTTAATAATGGATTAGCCACTTACTAATTGTATCTAATTTATATTATATGTTTTGTAAACTATGGTAAATTATTACTATTGATATATAAAATGACTAATAAAAATATATCTTATAATTTATTTTATTATTAAAATAAATATATATTTATTAATCTATTATATCATATCATTTATTTTATTATTAAAATAGATAAATAAAAAAATAAATAATTAAAAATTGTAATTCGATAATCTAAGAAGAAATTAATAAAAAAATAAACGTTGCAGAGAAAGTGAAATTGGAATGAAAATAGGAAGAATGAACTTTAATAATATCAAATAAATTATTTTATCTTTTATTGTTATAAAAATTGTGTAAAAAAAATTAAAAATAATAGAATGTAATTGTATATTTACATTTTTTTTTTAAGAGTTTTTACAACAGATTGGTACTTAGCACCGTTTCTTACGGTGCATGAACATTATTATAATGTTATTGCACGAGAGAGAAAATATGGGAGAGTACTGTGCTTGTCATTATTTTTGTCAAATAATAATAAAAAAATATTTTAATCCACGAATAATTCATATTGTAAAGTTAATAAAAAAAAAAGCCGGTAGATATTTTTTTAGCTATTAGGTACCTTTTTAAAGGATTTAGCAAATATTTTGACTTAAATTTTTTAAATGCCTATCAATTACATTTAGCAGTTGAACTAAAAATCCTCTTAATTTAGCTCTCTGCAATTATAAGTCTTTCATTTTTATTTCTTCTGACACTTAAACGATAAATTAAATTTGGTACAATATCTAAGGAATGATGTTGAGAGAGAATATACGGAAGCTATGACCCAAAGTCGGGACTATTACCAACATTAGGACATAAGTAGGCTTAAGGCCACTGAAATTTACAGGAAGCTTATAACCATTACTTTGATTGAGCACAAAAGACTTTATCTTCTTTACTCAACATAATAAACAATTCACTCCTCATATTTACTATTAATTCCCACCATATTTATATAAGCATAGCATCCTTTCTCTTAGGTCCAATGGGCTCTATTTTTCATGGACGTGCTTTACATGCTCTTTCTCTCATTGCTTTTGTGAAATTGTAGTAAACGAGGATCAACAACTCTAAAAACATTTATAAGACTTACAAACAGTCAATGACAATGCATAATAATTAAATTATATAAAATAATACATGTCTTTAGAGGCTCCACCAAATGATTATACATGACAACAAAATTAACCATGATGTTTGACCCACTTAGACCTCTATCATCAATATTGCTGATGTGCCTAAGCATGGGGCATTCTCATGTTAGTGGTATACCCTAGAGCAATACTTTAGTGTTGTGTGTTATAAACTTAATTCCCAATAAAATGGCTTTATTGTTTCTTTTTAGCTTGAAATTCTTTATGATAACAGAACAATTCTTTAGTTTGTTATTGGAAGTTCCATTCTAAAGGAGTTGAGAGTACGAGTGGTAGAACTCTCTACTACAAGTGATATAAATATTGGTTCATAGTTGAGGATACTATATTGGACATGTTTTATTTGGTTAGACTATCACCTCTATTTTTTTTCCACAGATTAGTATAAGATGCTAATAAAAGTGGAATGGCGAGTCTCATGCCATTTGACATTAGGATTTTGGGACAAATACAATGGGCACTTATAAGATAAGTAAGCCAAACCGGTGGTGCATAGATAACATATATATGGAATTTACTCTTGTTAATATATTGTCATCTAGATCATACTAGTGCATATAATCTTTTAACCTCAGATGATATGGGTATCTCATGTATATGTGGTTTGACTTTGATACGGCTTACATACTTTTACAGTGTATTTGTATAATAGCTTTTGTTGGCTCCCATTAGTTGTATATGGAGATAGGTATTCAGTCAAGATAGAATTCGTTATCCTGAGTAAATGGACAAAGTCCTATGCTATCTAAATTGTTCTTGTAACGCCCTCACTTTAGGTAGTTCGTACATTCTACTGTTTCAATGACTAACATCTGTTCGGACAGCTAGGATGTAACACCCTCCCGGTAGCAACTCCGTACATTCTACCGTTCCGGTGACCGGTGTCAGTCCGGACAGCTAGAACGTTCGGAAAAATATTTAAACTAAAGTGAGGAACCATAATTAACTCAAATATTAAATAGAAAAATTTAGTAAAAATTTTAGAAATAAAATACAACCAAGTTAAATGAGCCGGTGCCCAAGCGATGGGTAACCCAGAGGGAAGTTGCGGTTCTCGCAACTAGGAGCCCTAGACCCAGGTAAAAATTCATAAAATAATTTTTGGGACTCCAGAGAAGGGTCATTGAGGTTTCTATGGCATTAGAATGTCAAGAAAATATTTAGAAAAATTTTTCAATCTGTACAGACAATTTTGACCCGTTAAGCCAAACGGAGGGCATTTTGGTCATTTCGCCTTCAGAGGTGAATTTTGGCCGACTTGTCCAGTTGAGTAAATAATTATTATAACATAAAATATGAATAAACATTACTAGAAATTAAATTGAAAATGAGTAGTGAAGAAAAGAAAAGAAAATGAGGAAAAAGGCTTATTTATGACATCATGATGATGTCATTTAAAAGCTATAACCAATCATATTTAAACAACCTATTAACTAACAAATAAAAGAGATAAACAAGGCCAAAAAAAGGACCAAAAGCTAGCAGCCTTCTTCCTCCCCAAAAACAAGCCGAAACCCTTGCATGCCCAAAACCTCCATTGACAACTTCAAGCAAGCTCCATTTCCCTTTTCATTTCACCATAAACCCTAGACACCTTTCACTAAAATTTATCCTTGCACCTTGCATAACCTTTTGGCAGCCAAGAAAAGGAAAGGAAGTGAAGTTTTGAGCTTGGGAAAAATCTGCCTACAAGAGGTTAGTGCACCTATATACTTAAAACTTTTAATTTCCATGTTAGTAACTTGAATTGAGTAAGAATTTGTAACTTAAATGAATAAAAATTATGTGTATACATACTATGAATTTTGGCAGCCCTATTGAAGGTATAGGAATGAGTATTTTTGATGAACTTGGAGTGAACTAGAAATCATGTTTGAAGTTTATAAACATAAGAATAATGAATTAGTAGCTAACTAAGGTAAATTGTGTAAACCATGAATTTGAACTAGGGTTTTAGGAGTAAAATGTGGACTTGGCTTATGAAATGGTTAAAGAACATTCTAATGGTCAATTAGTGACCATTTGAGGTAAGTTAACCATAAATTGGACTGAAATATGGCATGGCAAAGTGGAATGGTAGGCTGCCTAGGGACAGCAGTAATGGTGGCTGTGATTCCAGCCCACTTAGACAGCCATAACTTTGGCTGTGTTGGTCCAATTGGTGTTTGGCCAATTGGACATGAAACTAGGCTTATAATGGCACATTTTTGCTGAAGAAACCATGCCCAAAAGACCAAAGCAAGTGGACCAAAAGTTGGCCCCAATCTGTATACCTTGCAACAGCACCTGCAGAAATGACCAAATGAACAGTAACTGTTCATTTGGCCATAACTCACTGTAGAAATGGTTAATTGACCTGAAATTTTTACATCAATAAGTTAAGACATAGAAAAACAACTTTCATGAAGAAACCTACCCCAAATTATGACCAGAACCTAACCAAAATGGCAGTCACAGTCACTGTTCATGGTACTGTAGATTTGGTAATTCTGCAGTTTTGGCAATCCGGCCAGCTGTGGTTTTTGGACCATATCTGAACCTAAAAAACTCCAAATGGAGTGATTCAAAAAAGGAAATTCAATTAGACAAAATAAGGAACAACTTTCATGTTTACCATTTCCTCAAATTCCCACTGCAACAGGGCCCAATGGAACAGTAAATTTGGGTCACAAAAACTGAAAATTCTGCTCTCTAGGTTTTAGGTTTGGAAATGGATTTAGGGGTTAATTCCAACAAGTTTTAAATGCAAAATGTGGTATGTTGGGAGTGTCAAAACTAATATACCTATTTTCTATCCAAAGATCAACATTTTTGTTGACCAATGGGGTGAATAGTGACACCAAAACTTGAAATTCACAAATTGAAGAATTTAAAAGTTTCAAATGCCCTAGTATACCTAACAAGATTGGTTTGGATAGTTTGGCATGCCAATAGGGTTCAGTTAGCAGTACTGCGCATGGCAATAAACCATTCTGTGATTTTATGGCTTTTAGCCATTCTGACCTTGCATTGAGATTTGGCCTTGTATCTGATATTATTTACGACATTGTTAGTTACGTTGCACACTAGGAGATGCATATGTGACCGATGGTGTGGCGAGGTACTTGATACGGTGCGGTTACCGTTTATCGATCCGATCGTCTAGTGTAGGTTACTTGGGCAACCAAATGAATGAAAGTGGACAAAGTTAATGATATACAAATTCAAAACAAATGAAACATATACATTCACTACATATTTATTTTCTTGCTATTTCTTTTATTTTATTGCACCACTAAGCATTATTGCTTAGGCGTTGCTTTGCCAGCGTAGGTTCCGGAGATACAGATCGTGAGCCCGGTAGACCTTGGGTGAGTCCATCTTGCGATTCTGCAGTGCGTGTCACCTCAACCTGCGATTGCATTGGTAGGGCACTAGGTGTCATTTTGTCATTTTGTAACTAAATTTTTATTTTCTCATATGTATTTAGAATTATGTAATATATTTTGATGTTCATGTAAATTATGAAAATTGTATTTGTGAATGGAAAACTAAATATATAATTGTTATTTATACTTGATTATCACATGTGATGGATGATTGAGAACTGAAATTGAGAAATGTTGTTGAGATTTTGATATTGGAGTTTGAGATGATGAGACATGAATATTGGAAGTGTTTTTCACGAGTTCAAGAACTGTTTTCTCCATTTTTAGCCGGTACTCTGCCGGATTTTCTTTAAAATTTTCGGAACCTCAAATAAATAATAATTTTGATAAATGGCTTAAATAAATTATATTTCATAAACTATATTCAAAACTATGACAAAAATTAATTAAGTTAAAATAGAGGGTGCCGATACACCGTGTGACATTACTTACTTGGATATACTGTACACGGGTAAGGGGTGTCACAGTTAGTGGTATCAGAGCACGGTTTAGGCGTTTCTGAGCCTAGATTGAGTCCATACCATGCATTGCATTTGTAAGAATCGGGGTGACACTAATGCAGATCTGTTTGTCTTTGTTATTTTGAATAGGATATGGACCCTACATCTCAGAGGGCAGTTGAGGAGGAAGTGGAGAGTCATGCTCCACTGTGCAGTGAGGCTGGGGTATGGGAGAACACTGCTCACTTGACTCAAGCGAGCACCTTTCGGCCTCCACAGGCCATGTTTCAACAAATGGCCGAATTCTTCAAACAAATGGCTGGGGTAATGCCACCACCACCACCACCACCACCAAAATCACACCTGGAAAGATTAAGAAAATTTGGAGCAGTGGACTTCTTCGGCAAGAGAGGAGACGATTCTGTTGCAGCCGAAAATTGGTTGAACAGAACAGGCAGAGTTTTAAAACAACTCCACTGCACTCCAGAGCAAAACTTGGAATCTGCTGTGTCTCTGCTGCAAGACGATGCCTATGAATGGTGGGACACGGTATCCAGTGAAGTACAGCCAGAAATTGTAACTTGGGACTTCTTTCTCTCCGAATTCAAGAAGAAATATGTGGGTACTGTATACTTAGAAGAGAGAAGAAGGGAATTCATTAATCTGAGGCAGAGACAGTTGTCAGTGGCCGAGTATGAGAAGGAATTCGTCCGATTAAGCTGCTACGGAAGGGAGATAGTCCCTAATGAAGTGAAAGGTGTAAGAGATTTGAAGAGGACTAAATGACAACATAAAGATCCAGCTCACGCCTTGGGAATTACATAATTTACCAAGTTAGTGGAAGCTGCAATAAAGGTTGAAAAAGTAAGAATCGGTGAAGCGGACTGGAAGGGATAGGCAGAAGAGGGGACCAGTCGGTCTAGTTCGGCTCCCGCATTTGGGAAGAAGTTGAGGTCCATCTGCACGAGTTCGGGTCAGCCACAAGGTTAGTCGGTCTCGGGGCCTGAGCCACGATTCACCCCTAGAGAGGCCAGTCCACACCATCGGTGGGCGGCTCTCCGAGGATGGGGTTGAGGACCAGCCCAGTATCTTCTGCATGTCCACAGCATGCGAAGTGGCACAAGGGGAGTGTTGGAGAGTGGCGGTGCGCTAAGGTGTGGGTCATGAGCATCGATTGAAGAATTGTCCACGCAGAACTACTACAACTACTCCAACACAAGCAGACAGACTTGCTCTTGCACCACAAAGGGGTAGAAAATCTAGCAAATCTGACGCTGTGGGACCATCACAGAGGCCTGCATCTGAGCCAGCAGAGGGGCCTGACAGTAGACCACCTGCAAGAGCTTATGCTATTAGAGCTCAGGAGGAGCAAGATGCCCTGGACGTCATCAGGGGTACGTTCTCCCTCTACAATGCATCTGTGCATGCATTGGTGGATCCAGGATCCACTCATTCATACATCTGCATCAATCTACGTATAAAGGGGATACTAGTAGGGAGAGTGACCAAGACATTCGTCACTAATCCGTTGGGCCGATGTAGTGGTGAACAAAATATACAAGGGTTGCGTTAAGGATTGAGGTATGAATTCTTGGCGGACTGATTGAGTTGCCCTTCCACGAGTTTGGCGTGATTTTGGGAATGGGTGGTTGTCACGTCATCGGGCAATAGTTGATTGCAAATTGAAGAGAATTTCTTTGAAAACTCCTGAGGGTAATGAGATCACAGTTGTGGGGGAAAGGACAAATTTCTTGTCCAATGTCATCTCAGCCACAGTTGTAAGAAGAATGATGAGAAAAGGCTATGAAGCCTACTTAGCACATGTGGTGGATACTAGGTAGGCTAAGCCAAACTTGAGTGATATACCCACAGTAAGAGACTTCCTAGAGGTATTTCCTGAAGAATTGCCTGGTTTGCCACCAGAAAGGGAAGTCGAATTTGCTATTGAGACACTGCCGGGTACAACACCCATTTCCATTGCTCCTTATAGGATGGCACCCACTGAATTGAGAGAGTTGAAAACTCAGTTGCAAGAGTTGCTGGATAAGGGGTTCATACGCTCCAGTGTGTCACCATGGGGAGCTCCAGTGCTGTTTGTAAAGAAGAAGAATGGGACTTTGAGGCTTTACATCGATTACCAGCAGTTGATTAAAGTGAATGTGAAGAATAAATATCCGTTGCCTAGAATTGATGATTTGTTTGATCAGTTGAAGGGAGCAGGAGTATTTTCCAAAATTGATCTCAGATCAGGGTATCATCAGTTGAGGGTGAAGGATGTAGATGTGCCCAAGACTGCATTCAGGACCCGATATGGGCATTATGAGTTCCTGGTAATGCCCTTTGGCCTAACAAATGCACCAGCGGCATTCATGGACCTTATGAACCGTATCTTCCATCCATACCTAGATCGGTTCGTAGTGGTCTTTATTGATGATATTTTGGTGTATTCCAAGACCAGTGAAGAACATGATGAGCATTTGAGAATTGTTCTGCAAACCCTGAGAGAAAAGAAGCTATATGCTAAGTTGTCCAAGTGTGACTTTTGGTTGAATGAGATTGCATTCCTTGGACACATAGTGTCAGCTGATGGGATTAGGGTGGATCCCAAGAAAATAGAAGCAGTGATGGAATGGAAGCCTCCCAGAAATACAAATGAGTTCAGAAGCTTATTGGGGCTAGCTGGGTATTCTGAAGATTTGTGAAGGATTTTCCTTAATAACGCTCCAATGACCAAGTTGTTACACAAGAATGTCAGTTGGTGGAATGATAAATGTCGGACTAGTTTTGAGAAGTTGAAAGCTATGTTGTGAGGCACGGTGTTAACACAGCCAGTGTCAGGAAAGGACTTCGTGGTCTACAGTGATGCCTCTCATAATGGGTTAGGGTGTGTATTGATGCAAGAGGGGAAGGTGGTCGCTTATGCTTCCAGACAGCTAAGGCCACATGAACAGAACTACCCTACCCATGATCTAGAGCTTGCAGCAATTATCTTCGCACTGAAGATATGGAGGCATTACTTGTATGGTGAAAAGTGCTACATTTACACGGACCACAAAAGCCTAAAATACTTGCCAACCCAGAAGGAGCTCAACCTTAGAGCAGGCGATGGATTGAGTTCCTGAAGGACTATGATTGTGTAATTGACTACCATCCTGGGAAGGCAAATGTAGTTGCTGATGCTTTGAGCAGAAAGTCCATCACAGCTTTGAGATCATTGAATGCCCGTCTAACTTTGATTCGAGATGGAGCTATTTTGGCTGAGTTGCAAGTGAGGCTAAACCTGTTACAGCAGATTTTAGATGGGCAAAAGGTAGATGAGAAGCTAATGACTATTATGAGCAAAATCTCAAAGGGAAAAGCAACTGACTATGGGGTGAAAGTAGATGGGTGTCTGTATTACAAAGGAAGACTGTGTGTACCAGATAATGGGGAATTGAAGGCCAGTATTCTGAAAGAGGCACACACCAGTGTATATGCTATGCACCCAGGAAGTACAAAGATGTATCATGATCTGAAGCTTCAGTATTGGTGGCCTGGTATGAAGAAAGACATAGCTAACTACGTGACTAAATGCTTGACATGTCAACAAGTCAAGGCAGAACATCAAGTTCCATCAGGTTTGCTACAGCCTATACGCATACCTGAATGGAAATGGGATCGGGTCACCATGGATTTTGTAAGTGGTCTACCTCTCACCCGGAAGAAACATGATGCTGTATGGGTGATAGTTGATAGATTAACAAAGTCAGCACACTTTCTGCTAGATAGGACTGACTACTCACTAGAGAAGTTAGCAGAATTGTATATCAGTGAGATAGTTAGACTGCATGGAATTCCACTTTCCATCATATCTGATCGAGACCCAAGGTTTACATCGAGATTTTGGAAGAAGTTGCATGAGTCCTTGGGTACACAACTCCACTTCAGCACAGCTTTCCATCCTCAGACGGATGGGCAATCAGAAAGAGTAATCCAGGTAAACAATTAAACCAATTGAATTAATACAACTATTGAACTAAAATGATAACAATAACATGAAATATATGTCAGGTCCTTGAGGATATGCTGAGGAGTTGTGTCATTGAGTTTGAGAAAAGTTGGGATAGATACCTCCCACTGGCAGAATTTACATACAACAATAGCTACCAAGCTAGTATCCAAATGGCCCCATATGAAGCACTGTATGGGAGGAAATGTAGAACTCCAGTGTGCTGGACTGAATTGGGCAAAGACAAACTAGTGGGGCCAGACCTGGTGAAACAGACTGAGGAGAAAGTGAAACTAATCAAAGCCAACTTGAAGGTTGCCTCGATGCATGACAAATCTTATGCCGACCTGAAGAGAAAAGAAATAGAATATGTGGTTGGCGACAAAGTGTTCCTCAAGGTGTCACCGTGGAAGAAAGTACTGAGGTTTGGAAGAAAAGGTAAGTTGAGCCCTAGGTTCATTGGCCCATATGAAATCATTGAACGTGTGGGTCCAGTGGCCTATAGGCTAGCTTTACCTCCAGAGCTGGACAAGATCCACAATGTGTTTCATGTATCTATGCTCAGAAGATACTGCTCAGATCCTTCACATGTCATCTCCAGGGAAGAAATTGAAATACAACCGGATTTGACATATGAAGAAGAACCCATACGGATCCTGGCTCGGGAAGTGAAAGAGTTGAGAAATAAGCAGATTCCACTGGTGAAAGTGCTTTGGAGGCACCATAACACCGAGGAGGCAACTTGGGAAAGAGAAGAAACGATGAGGCAACAGTTCCCTCAACTGTTTGCATCAGGTAAAATTTTGAGGACGAAATTTAAATTAGAGGGGAAGAGTTGTAACACCCTACCGGTAGCAACTTCGTACATTCTACTGTTCCGGTGATCGGTGTCGGTCCGAACAGCTAGAACGTTCGGAAAAATATTTAAACTAAAGTGAGGAACCATAATTAACTCAAATATTAAATAGAGAAATTTAGTAAAAATTTTAGAAATAAAATACAACCAAGTTAAATGAGCCGGTGCCCAAGCGATGGGTAACCCAGAGGGAAGTTGCGGTTCTCGCAACTAGGAGCCCTAGACCTGGGTAAAAATTCATAAAATAATTTTTGGGACTCCAGAGAAGGGTCATTGAGGTTCCTATGGCATTAGAATGCCAAGAAAATATTTAGAAAAAATTTTCAATCGGTATAGACAATTTTGACCCGTTAAGCCAAACGGAGGGCATTTTGGTCATTTCGCCTTCAGAGGTGATTTTTGGCCGACTTGTCCAGTTGAGTAAATAATTATTATAACATAAAATATGAATAAACATTACTAGAAATTAAATTGAAAATGAGTAGTGAAGAAAAGAAAAGAAAATGAGGAAAAAGGCTTATTTATGACATCATGATGATGTCATTTAAAAGCTATAACCAATCATATTTAAACAACCTATTAACTAACAAATAAAAGAGATAAACAAGACCAAAAAAAAGACCAAAAGCTAGCAGCCTTCTTCCTCCCCAAAAACAAGCCGAAACCCTTGCATGCCCAAAACCTCCATTGACAACTTCAAGCAAGCTCCATTTCCCTCTTCATTTCACCATAAACCCTAGACACCTTTCACTAAAATTTATCCTTGCACCTTGAATAACCTTTTGGCAGCCAAGAAAAGGAAAGGAAGTGAAGTTTTGAGCTTGGGAAAAATCTGCCTACAAGAGGTTAGTGCACCTATCTACTTAAAACTTTTAATTTCCATGTTAGTAACTTGAATTGAGTAAGAATTTGTAACTTAAATGAACAAAAATTATGTGTATACATACTATGGATTTCGGCAGCCCTATTGAAGGTATAGGAATGAGTATTTTTGATGAACTTGGAGTGAACTAGAAATCATGTTTGAAGTTTATAAACATAAGAATAATGAATTAGTAGCTAACTAAGGTAAATTGTGTAAACCATGAATTTGAACTAGGGTTTTAGGAGTAAAATGTGGACTTGGCTTATGAAATGGTTAAAGAACATTCTAATGGTCAATTAGTGACCATTTGAGGTAAGTTAACCATAAATTGGACTGAAATATGGCATGGCAAAGTGGAATGGTAGGCTGCCTAGGGACAGCAGTAATGGTGGCAGTGATTCCAGCCCACTTAGACAGCCATAACTATGGCTGTGTTGGTCCAATTGGTGTTTGGCCAATTGGACATGAAACTAGGCTTATAATGGCACATTTTTGCTGAAGAAACCATACCCAAAAGACCAAATCAAGTGGACCAAAAGTTGGCCCCAATCCGTATACCCTGCAACAGCACCTGTAGAAATGACCAAATGAACAGTAACTGTTCATTTGGCCATAACTCACTGTAGAAATGGTCAATTGACCTGAAATTTTTACAGCAACAAGTTAAGACATAGACAAACAACTTTCATGAAGAAACCTACCCCAAATTATGACCAGAACCTAACCACAATGGTAGTCACAGTCACTGTTTATGGTACTGTAGATTTGGTAATTCTGCAGTTTTGGCAATCCGGCCAGCTGTGATTTTTTGACCATATCTAGACCTACAAAACTCCAAATGGAGTGATTCAAAAAAGGAAATTCAATTACACAAAATAAGGAACAACTTTCATGTTTACCATTTCCTCAAATTCCCACTGCAACAGGGCCCAATGGAACAGTAAATTTGGGTCACAAAAACTGAAAATTCTGCTCTCTAGGTTTTAGGTTTGGAAATGGATTTAGGGGTTAATTCCAACAAGTTTTAAATGCAAAATGTGGTATGTTGGGAGTGTCAAAACCAATATACCTATTTTCTATCCAAAGGTCAATATTTTTGTTGACCAATGGGGTGAATAGTGACACCAAAACTTGAAATTCACAAATTGAAGAATTTAAAAGTTTCAAATGCCCTAGTATACCTAACAAGATTGGTTTGGATAGTTTGGCATGCCAATAGGGTTCAGTTAGCAGTACTGCGCATGGCAATAAACCATTCTGTGATTTTATGGCTTTTAGCCATTCTGACCTTGCATTGAGATTTGGCCTTGTATCTGATATTATTTACAGCTTGTTAGCTGTTCTGTTGCACACCGGGAGATGCATATGTGACCGATGGTGTGACGGCCCGAGGTACTTGATACCCAGTGCCAGTTTACCCGTTTATCCAGTCCAGTCGTCTAGTGTAGGTTACTTGGGCAACCAAATGAATGAAAGTGGACAAAGTTAATGATATACAAATTCAAAACAAATGAAACATATACATTCACTACATATTTATTTTCTTGCTATTTCTTTTATTTTATTATTGCACCACTAAGTATTATTGCTTAGCGTGTTGCTTTTGCCACGCGTAGGTTCTGGAGATACAGATTGTGAGCCCAGTAGACCGCAGACTGGGTGAGTCCATCTTGCAGTTCTGCACAGTGTCCGTGTCACCTCAACTTCTGCAGTGCATTGGTAGGGTACTAGGTGTCATTTTGTCATTTTGTAACTAAATTTTTATTTTCTCATATGTATTTAGAATTATGTAATATATTTTGATGTTCATGTAAATTATGAAAATTGTATTTGTGAATGGAAAAGTAAATATATAATTGTGATTTATACTTGATTATCACATGTGATGGATGATTGAGAACTGAAATTGAGAAATGTTGTTGAGATTTTGATATTGGAGTTTGAGATGATGAGACATGAATATTGGAAGTGTTTTTCACAGGTTCCGAAGAACTGTTTTCTCCATTTTTAGCCGGTACTCTGCCGGATTTTCTTTAAAATTTTCGGAACCTCAAATAAATAATAATTTTGATAAATGGCTTAAATAAATTATATTTCATAAACTATATTCAAAACTATGACAAAAATTAATTAAGTTAAAATAGAGGGTGCCGATACACCGTGTGACATTACTTACTCGGATATACTATACACGGGTAAGGGGTGTCACATAGGATATCTGGAACTACACTCAAATTAGAGTGAGGAGGTATAAATTGACTGAATAAAGATCAAGAAAATTAAGGAAAAATTTTAGAAATGAAATACAATGAAGTTAAATGAGCCGGTGCCCCGGTGATAGATGACCTAACAGGAAGTTGCTGTATAGACAGCTAGTAACCCTATACCCGAGGAAAACCCAGTGAAATAATTTTTAGGACTCCAGAGAAGATTCATTGAGGTTTTGATGGCATTAGAATGCTAAGAAAAATTAAAGAAAATTTTTTAGATCGGTACAGACAATTTTAGTCTGTTAAGCAAAATGAAGGGCATTTTGGTCATTTCGTCTTCAGAAATAATTTTTGGCCAACTTGTCTAGTTAAATAAATAATTATTATGATATAAAATATGAATAAATATTGCTAAAAATTTAATTAAAAATGAATAGAAAAGAAAGAAAAAGAAAAAGACTTAAATCCCTAATTATGACATCATAATGATGTCATTATAATGCCCTCCACCAATCATATTACAACACACCCTTTATAACCAAATTAAAAAGAGAAAAAATAGGTTAAAAATGAAAAGCCAATCTGCTTTTTTCTTCTCCAAATTCCAGCTGACTTCTTCCCTCTCTTTACCTCCATTACAATTTCTTTCATTTCTCTCTCCATAACCTTGAATTCCTACCACTAAACCCTAACTTTCCTTTATTAAACCCTGTCAATTCCTCTTGGGAGAGTGTTTGGCAGCCTAGAAAAAGAAAGAAAGTGAAGTTTAAGCTTGGAAAAATTGTAACATCCTCCCTATACGTATTCTGTACGTTCTGTTGCTCTAGTGGCCAAATAACAGTCCAGGTAAGTCAGGATGTCTTGAACTACACTTCAGTGATAGTGAACAAACATATAATGATGAAATAAATAAAAAGAAAATACAAGAAAAATCAAAGAAAAATGAAAGAGAGAAAATGAAACTAAGTTAAACGAGCCGGCACCGTAGCGATGGGTGACCGCACTGGGAAGGCCGTTGCCGACCCCAGGACCGCGAGGAACCCTCGGAATTTAATTTCGGAACATAATTAAAGGTCTACTGAAGTATAATTGACACTAGAATTATCAAAGAAAAATTAATAAATTAGTACAAAGAAAAATAAAAAATTGAGAAATAGACAAAAATCGGTGTTACCGAAAAATTGGGAATATAACCTGAAGTGGGGCATTTTGGTCATTTGATACCAAGAGTTGCCTTTTGACCTCAATTTCCATTAAAAATAAATGATATTACACTTTAGAAATGATATGAAAAATTAAAATGGGATACAATATGTAAATAGTAAAAGAATGGAGCTAAATGAGCAAATAAGGAAACTTTAACTAATTAACCATTAAACTATTACTTAGTGCTCCACTAACTCCAGCCATGGGACACTTATATAAGCCTTGGGACGGCTGAATTATCATCTTCAACCTTACTCCATAAACCAGCCAAAACTCTCACCATGGAAACCACTATTGCCGCCCCACATGCAACCTTCATTGGTGCATGATTAAGCCACCATTTCCACTTGGTTCCTTCATTAAAGCTTGCTTACTTACCCTGGGGAAGATATTGGCAACAAGAAAAACAAGATTTGGTGAAGTTTTGATAAGCTCCAAAAGTTGTAAGTGTCCAAAACCTCTCCCTTGCTTTAGTAAACCTTGTGTTTAGGTTGAGGTGAGTATTTTGGTGAAGAGAAATGAAGAAAACATTGAGATATGTAATTGTCCATTTTCAGCAGCCATGAATATTTGTTGTATTTGAGTTTTTCTTACCTCTAATGGATGGGAATTATGGTTGATTAACTCAAATGGAAGATGTAGTAAGTTAAAATCTAAGTATGTGCATGTAGTGCTTGAATTAAGGGTTTGAAATGGAACCTAGATGCTTTGGCAAACTGCCATGTTTGGCAGCCCATAATATCATGAATTTGTGTGTGAATATGAAGTTTATTAATAAAATATGATAGTGTTAAATTGTGGGCAGCATGTGTAAGTGATATTGAAGTATGAGTATATTGAAGGGTATGTGTAATATTGATATTGAGACATGTTGAATTTTGGTGGAAGTGAATGTTGAACTTGAATGGTGAATTGTGTGCATTGAGAACTTGAGTGTTCTGCCCAAAATGCTTGCTGGAATTGTGTACAATATATATAGAAGTGCCATGATTAAATATTGAAGTATTGGGAGGAGGAGGATTGTCAAAATTGGAAGTGTGATGTTCAAATGCAAGTTGTGTATGTTGGTAGCACCTAAATTAGGTCATAAGTGTAAAACTGTGAACCCAATTGATATGAGGCCAATGGGGGGTGAAACTAGATACCAAATAGGCTAACTTTCATGTGAAAAAGTTGCCAAAATTCTGCCTAGAAACTGACCTTAAAAATGACCAAATCCGGAATGGCAACCTTGCAAACCCAGATTTTTGACCATATAAACAGTAGTCATTAGGATGACTATAACTCACTCAAAACAGGTCCAATTGATCTGAAATTTTTACCATGGATAGCTAAAACATAGAGTTACAATTCTTATGAAGACACCAAAGCCTAGAAATGGCCAGAACCAAGTCAAATAGCTTGCACAAGTTCGGGTACCGAAACTGCCAGAACTAAAAGTGACCTAAAATTGACCAAATTTTGCACTAAAGGTGCAATTTGTCCAGCTTTAGTAAATTGACCATATCTTGGTCAATACAACTCAGAATGACCTGACATTTTGCCCTGAGTGCAATAAGACATAGAGCTACAATTCTTATGAAGACACCAAAGCCCAAAAATGGCAAGAACCAAGTCAAATAGCTTGCACAAGTTCGGGTACCAAAACTGCCAGAACTAAAAGTGACCTAAAATTGATCAAAATTTGCACTAAAGGTGCAATCTGTCCACCTTTAGTAAATTGACCATATCTTGGTCTATACAACTCAGAATGACCTGAAATTTTTCCCATAGTGCAATAAGACATAGAGCTACAATTCTTATGAAGACGCTAAAGCCCAGAAATGGCCAGAATGAAGTCAAATAGCTTGCACAAGTTCGGGTACCAAAACTGCCAGAACTAAAAGTGACCTAAAATTGACCAAATTTTGCACTAAAGGTGCAAAATGTCCAGCTTTAGTAAATTGACCATATCTTGGTCTATACAACTCAGAATGACCTAAAATTTTGCCCAGAGTGCAACAAGACATAGAGCTACAAATTTGCTTCTTTGACTAGAAGCTAAAAACCAAGAAAAATAAGGCTTTAAGCTAGACCAATCTAGCACACTAAAATTGAGAATTTGACATTTATATACAATGATGCTTGAAGCAATTTGGCAATGAATGCCAACTTGTAAAAATGGTAAATTGCACTATACTGGCAGCATATTTAAATACGAATTGTGACATGTTGATACTAGAATCAACTTATGCATAATGTATTAAAAGGTCAACATTTTTATTGACCAGTGAATTGTATAATGACTAGTAAACTCTAAAAATAAATATTTGATCTTGTACTATGCCCTAGTTTACCTAGTTGACTAGTTTGGATAGGTTGGCATGTCAATAGGATTCTGACAGCTGTTCTGTAAATGACTTTACGTCATATTGTGTTTTATGGCTTATTATGTCATACTATGATTTTAATAGCCTATGACTATACAGATTGTGTTATTATACTTAGCTTAATGCCTGATTGATTATATGGCTTTTTAGCCACACTATTTGCACACCGGGAGATACTTTGTGACTGATGGTGTGACGACCCAAGGTACTAGGTACCCAATGCTAGTATATCCGTTTATCCAGTCTGGTCAGTGTATAGGCTACACGGGCAGTCAATTAAAATATTATTCAATTCAGATAGTTAAGTTAAGTTAAGTATAATGAAATTTCAGTACAATTAAATTAAGTATTGAATGAATGAGTAAAAGAGATTAGCAAAAGAAACATAACAAAAATAAAAATTACAGAACCATAGAGACTTGAAATACAATATAGTTAGAATAATTTGTATACTGGGTAGTATTACTGAAAAGTTATAAACTAAGCACTTCCAAAAAGGAACAAACTAGTATATAAGATCATTGATACTATACATACCATACCAAATTAAATTGATTCTTGAGTATCCGAATTATGATTTATTTCTTTCTTTATTTGTATATATTATTTCTTGTTATACTATTGCACTACTAAGCAGAAAATGCTTAGTGCGATGGAATTGCTTCCTCGCGTAGGTACTGAAGGTAAAACCAGTAGACTGTCGATTGATATTTTTGGAGTCCAGATCTGTAGAAGTGTTAGAAGAGTTCAAGATTGTCACCTCCTCAGCAATGCATATAGATAGGGCTCATTTTAAGCATGTTTTCTAATCTGTACATTATAATTACTGCTTATATTGTAATGTGAATTAGTAGCTGTAATTTTATTTGTATATCTTGTACTTGACAAATTTATGTACTTAATTGGAAAATTATATACGTTAATGAAATATAAAAATTCTGATGTCTGAGTTGATTATGTAATCATAATGATTCTGAATGAGATTGAGTTTGAGAAATTTTGAGACTGAATCTGCGTTTGAGAAACTGTTGAGAATGCTTTGAGACAATCTGAGTTATGAATTTGAGCATATATTGAAATTATTTTTGACAGGTTCAGAAGAACTGTTAGTCCAAATTACTGCCGGCACTCTGCTGGATTGTCACTAAAATTTTTAAATTTTCAAAATTAGTCAGATTTTGATAAACAGTAAAAATAGCCTAAATCTCAGATAAAGTTTTTGAACATGTAAATCTAGAACTATAATGAAATAAGATAAGATCAGGTGCTCTGGCACTCCGTGTGACACGCCTTGCTGGGTTTTACAAAAATTCTGCTCAAAAAGGTTAGTGCTACTACTCTTTAATTTCTCTTTAGATTTCATGTTGGAAGCATGAATTGACTTAGAATTTGAAAGAATTGAAAGAAAATATCCATGTATGAGCCACTTCCATTTTTGGCAGCCATTAATTAGGAAAGTGTTTGATGAGTTTTGATATAATTAAAGATGTTTATGGGTGGCTTTGATGGTGATTATGAGACTTTGAACATAAATTGATGTGTGTGAAGTAGGATTTGAATATTTAAGAAAATTTGAGTTAGGGTTTGAATTAATTTTGGTACCTTGGTGTTATGGCTTGAGATTGATCTTGTTGAGTCTGTTTTTTGATCATTTGAAGTGTTATGAATGATAAATTATAGTTGGGAGTAAGGAGGATGGAATATTGGGAGTGCTTCTCTTATGCAGGAAATTCGAACCTATGAGTCCAGTGCTTTGTTTGAGTTATAACTGAAGTTGTGTGACTCCAATTGGTGTGAGGCCAATTGGAGGTGAAATTAGACTCAAAATACCCCATTTTTCATGGAGAAACCCTGCCCAAATTCTGTCAAAATCTTAGTCAATTTACTGTCCTAATCCGGATATCCAAACACTGAACCCAGAAAAATGACCAAATGAACAGCCTGTTTATTTGGCTATAACTCACTCTATACAGGTCCAAATGACCTGAATTTTATACCATTGGAAAGATTAGACATAGGACTACAACTTTCACTAAGAACACCAACCCAGAAATGCTTCTAACCAATTGAAATTGTTGACTAAATTTACTATACCAAACTGACTTGCACCATTCTGCCCAGAATTTCCTGGACTAAAGCTCACCCGACCAGTTTTGGCAAGATGGCATAACTTGGTCTACAAGAACTCAAATTCAATGAAACTAGTGGCAAAATTTCTATAAGACATAGATTTACAAATTTGGTCTTTTGACCAAAATCCAGACACTAAGGGAACTAGACCAATTTATTAGGTTAAATTAGCATATGAATTCTGGAAATTACCTAAGTGATCATTTGACCTTAGAACACTCATTTAGCCATATCTCCCACTAGGAAGCTCTAATTAGGATAAGCCATACTGATCTGGAACCCTAAGGAATAGGGCTCCAACTTTGTTTTAGACTTGGTCCTCAAATTATGAACATAAGAACCCTAAAATGGGAGTCAAAGTTTCTGACTTGAACATAAATCCTGGTAGAACAAGGTACATGAGTCTAGGCCAGTAACTTGGCCATAATTAATTCTACAAAACTTAAGAAATTATAATAAAAAATTTTAAGTGACTGTAACACATAGGGTAACAATTTCTATGAAGAACCTTAGGCCTAAAAATGACTATAACATGACCAATTAATTAGACAAATACAAACTCTAGAAACTGCCAAATTCTGGACCTTGAGAAAGGTTCATAAAATAACTTACATATGATATGAAATAAAATAGAATACTTTGTTAAGCATAAAAAATGACATGAATTAATGAAACTAATGGTATGAAATAACATTATTTTGCCCAAAGTATACCTAGACTCATTTATATAGCTTGGATCGATTGGTATACGAATTAGGGACTACATATTGCAGTACTACCCACAGGGATAATCATTGGCAGATAACATATGTCTAAGATGATTGTTCTACTAGCTTTATGCCTGTCCGATGGCCATAGTGCCAATTTTCATTATTACTGGCTTAAGCCTGCCCGTTGGCCTTGTGCCTAATATGTAACACCCCTATTTGTATAGTCTGGTATATTTCATTATTCCGGTGATCGATCGGTTCAGATAATTTAGGGGATTAGAACCACATTTAAGACAACTAGATAAGTCCTAAACATAAATAATTATTAATTGTCAATTAGTTAAGTATAAATAAGAAAAATAGAACATAAGAGGTTAAATGAGCCGAGAGTCACAGCGATGGGTAACATTATCGGGAAGGACCGCAAGGTCGATTTAAACTCAAATTTCAAACCGTAAAATGTGACGCTGCGGTCCTTAGGACTATTACGAACACAGTGGAAAAGAGAAAATCACAAAAAAGAAATGTTAAGCCGGTCAAATAATTAGGTCAGTGATCCGGAAGAAATATTAAATTATTTACAAACTGGGTCGAATCGGCGAGGGGCAATTTGGTCAATTGACCCCCTAGAGTTGACTCCTGACCTAACTGTCAAATAAAATCAAAGAAAAAAAATTTCAGAATCGGGAATTAAATTAAAGAACTAATGGAAAATAAATTAAAAAAAAGAGAAAAAGGAAATGTGAAAAGTGATGACATCATGCATGACATCATGCATGATGTAATAAACATTATAATCAAAAAAATTATTTAAGATAATTGTGGTCTTCCATAAGGATTAAAATTCATAAAAGAAAGAAAGAAAAAAAAAACAAACAAGAGTCATATTCCTCTCCATTTGCCGTGACCTCTCTCTCTCTCACCCTCTCCCTCACCAAAAACTCTATTGAAGCTCACTTTTGAGCTTGAAGAACCAAAAACCTCACCATAGAAATTGTCCTACCATGGTTCAATTTTGTTTGGGCAACTAGAAGAGAAGATTCAAGGGAAAGAAAGAAGAAAAAAATTGAAGGAAGGAAGAAAAAAAAATTCTGCATAAGGTTAGTAATTCAAACTTCAAACTTTTAGTTAAATTATTGTATTTATAGCTTAATGAACTTAGAAATATGCTTAAAATGAAATGAAAACATCTTTGGAGGACTAGGTATGGATTTCGGCTAGCTAGGGTTTGAGTGGAAAATGCATGTGTTTTGATTGAAGTAAAAGTATATGTGAACTCGAATGAGTTAAGAAATGGTGATGGTATGCTTTGAATTAGTTAAATGTAACGAAAATGTGAATTAGGGTTTGGACCTAGGGTTTTGGAGGACAAAAAATGGAGAATTGGTCAAATGGTGTGTTTGACTTAGTTTGAGCTGAAGAATGGTCATTTGTGACCAATTGTGGTATGTTGGAAGTGTTAGAATTAGGTTTAAATTCGGATTGATTAGAGACATGCTACAGGCAGTAGGACCAAGGTCCCTTTCAGGGATGAAAACTGAAAATTTACCAATCCAATTGGTGTGAGGCCAATTGGGAATGAAACTAGACACAAAATGGCACATTTTTCATTTAGGAATCATGCCCAAAAAGTGACCATAGCATAGTGAACAAATTGGTCAAATCCCGATGTGAGTGTTATGCCCTGTACAAAAATGACCAAATGAACAGTGTGTTCATTTGGCCATAACTTGGGCTAGGCAGGTCTAAATGACCTGAAATTTTACTAGTAGAAAGCTGAGATATATACCTAAAACTTTTATGAAGAACAAAAACCCAAATTATGCCCTTAACTAAGTCATTTAGTCACCCAAATTTAGTGACCTAAAACTAGAATTTGCATAGAAAATCTGGGTTAGACAAATCCGGCAACCATGATTAAAATAGCTATAACTTGAGCTACAAAACTCCAATTGGAGTGATTCAAAAAGGAGAATAAATTTAAGACAATAAGGAACAATTTCTGTGAAGAAAACTTAGCCAAATTCTAACAGCAACATGACCAATGGAACAGTGCAACATATGACACCAAAACTGAAAATTTGCAAATTTGCCTAAAAGACTTAAAATTTGAGTAAACAACTAAAACCAACAAATTTAGTAACCAAAATATGGTATGTGGGTGAAATTAGAATTCCCATACCTATTAAGCCTTAGAAAGTCAACAAATTGACTTGAATAGTATAGTAAATAGTAACCCCGAAACACAAATTTTAAAGAACGCCAAGTTTAGCATATTAAAGCTAGGTAAAAGTAAATTTGAATTTATTTTTGGATTTATGATAATTATGATACTGAAACACTGTGAAACTGTGTGTTTCAGTGGAAAAGAATACCGGAAAAGAACCCGAGGGATCTAGTTAAGGCCAAGAGACGACTCGTATAAGGTTTGTGCACAACATAGAATTTTTGTAAATTTTCTTCAGCACATTGTTTTGAATAAATTGAAATATCGAATTATGACACCATTGTCTTGAAATGTTTGCTATGCTTCTGATTTAAATTATTGAAAGATTAATTTTTTGTGTTTGAATAGCTCACTAGCATGACTAGTGGGGGAAATCAGTTTCGAATTTTGATTCCTTCTCTGGCTGAAGTGTTGAGGTGTGCGCCAGTAAAAGAAAAAAAAGAATGGGTTCCCATATATTTGAGCTAGCTAGCCTTGTGATGTGACTTCTCCTTAGCCTCTGGCTATTGAGATTATATTTGTTTTGAATGGCATGATATAACTGTGTGTTTTTATGAATTTTGTTTTGAGACTTTTGAAATGAAATTTTTTGGATTAAAATCTTATAAATCATGTTTTGAATTTATATTTCATGTTCAGTTTAATTTTTGAATAAGTATGATTTAAATTTTGCATAAAGGTTATTTTAGTATGTTGTGCACTACTGAGTCCTAGTACTCAACGATGGCTGTTATTGCTGTCACAGATATAGAGACTAGAGGAGCAGCAGAGTGAGCTGCTGAGGATTGAGGAGCTACCTACTCTGAAGTTTTATCGGGTATATTTTATACCCTGATTGTAAAAATTATTTTGATGTATGTAATGTATGTAAATATAGGAAATGGTCATGAGCAGTTGTATAAAGCTTGTAATAAATTTTAGTTTGGATTTTTCTTAATGTAAATTTTTGTAATGATGTATATAAATTGCTTTATCTTTAATTACATATGAATGAAAGTATTTTGTTTTAATTTGAATGAAATTAATTAGTAGTATTTTGCTGATGTTGAATTTTGAAACTTGAGAAATGATGTTGAAATTGGTTGGGATGGATGTTGATTTGATGAAGTTATTGAGATAAATCATTAGAAGTGCTTTTTATAGGTATTTGAAAAACTGTTTTCTCAAAATACAGGCGGTACTCTGCCGAAATTTTTATAAGATTTGCGAAAAATTAAAATGGGATAAAAATCTTAACTAGTTTTCAAACTCTAATTAAATGTTTTAATACCTATTAAAAAATGTTCACCACTCATAAAAAGTAAGAAAATGATTTGAAAATCCCTTGTAGGGTACTTAATGAGTTATCGGTAGGTGAAGTTCAGTAGTTCATTAGGTATTATACGGGATCATGTTATGCCTTACAGAGGGGTAAGGTGTGACATGTTTTAGTGGTATCAGAGCGAGTTTTTAAAGTATGTATTAACTTGTGAATTTGTGTCTTTTCTTTGTTAAGTACAACTGCTCAATGTCCTTATTTGTTACATACAGTGCATTACATCATAAATATGAACTAACGTAGGGAAATCTCCATGTGTTACTTGTTCAGGAGATATCCTACTCCAGACTGTTATGGAAGAAAGGGATCACTCAGTTGAGCAATCTGTTGAAGCTGAGGCACAAGGGGAAGCCCTAGCTCTACAAAATGTCAGTGGGTCAGTGGCACCAGCCCCACAAATGCCGCAGTTTCCTGCACAGTTCGCACAGCAGATGGCGAAAATGTTTCAATAAATGGTTGGGGGTATGCCGGCTCAAGCTCCACCCCAGACACCTATGATACAACCACAGCCTCCAGCGAGATAGTATGACAAGCTGTTAAAGTATAGGGCTACGGAATTCAAGGGTACAGTAGACCCTTTAGAGGCAGAACAATGGCTAGAAAGAATGGACAGAGTGTTCAAAAAGCTGCACTGGCAAGATGAACTGAAGTTTGAATACTTCGTGTCACTACTACAAGGGGATGCATATGATTGGTGGAAGACCATCCCCCACAGCTTGGCTGAACCACCAGTACTAACCTGGGGAGATTTCATCAGAGAATTCAGATAGAAATACACCCTAGATGCATATGTGGATCAAAAACTACAAGAATTTCTGAGTTTGAAGCAAGGCAACAGAACAGTGGCAGAATATGAGAGGGAGTTCTCCCGCTTAAGCCACTATGCTGGGAGTCTCCTTTCTACCAGTAAGAAAAGGTGCAAGAGATTTGAGACAGGTTTGAAGCCCAGCCTACGGATGCAAGTTGTGGGATTCAGACATAGTAATTTCTCAGAGCTAATCTCTTAGGCACTTGAGTTGGAAAGAATTGAATCAGAAGTGACCACAGCAAAAGAAAAATCAGAAAAAAGCTGAAAAATCAGAGAAAGATAAGGGGAAAAAGTCAGTAGAGCCAAGTCCTAGTGATACTTATGGGAAGAGGAAGAAATTTAGTGGACCTAGCAGAGGTCGAGGTGGAAGGTTTGGAAGGGGCAGATTCTCTGGACAGAGACCCCCTAGGTCTGGTCAGCAGTCGAGCAGGGGTTCACAACCTCCCCGCCCCTGTGAGACTTGTGGCAAGATTCATGGGGGAGAATGCTATTGGGCAACAGGAGCCTGTTTTAACTGCGAGGCAAGGGTCATATTGCAAAAGATTGCACTAGTGCTCCTAGATTCAGTCCAGCACCTATGACTGCAGAAGGATCTATTAAGAGTCCTACTCCTAGAGGTTCACAACCAGTTGGCAGAGGTAGAGGCACTGCTTCTTACAGTCAGGCTACTGTTGGTTAGTCAGCACAAGGAAGTGCTTCAGCCAGAGTTTATATGATGAGACAGCGAGAAGAGGCTGAGACTTTCGATGTGGTAGCCGGTACATTCTCTATCTCTAATCAAGAAGTATTTGTGTTGTTTGATCCGGGTTCAACTAACTCATATGTTAGTGCTAGCATAGTCAGTTCACTTGCTATTTCGTGTGCCAAAATGGGTTTTGAAGTGCTAGTAACAAGTCCATTAAGACAAGAGGTTCGGGTCAACAGAATCTATAGAAACTATCCTTTGGTGATCCAAGGACATGTTTTTCTATCAGATTTGATTGAAATGCCCTTCAGAGATTATAATATCATCTTGGGCATATATTGGTTAGCCAGGCATCACGCCATGATTGACTGTAGACTGAAGACAGTCATTTTTGGTCTCCCTCTGTATGGTGATGTGGTAATACATGGGGAGAGGCATTTACTGCCATCAAACATCATTTCGGCTGCACTAGCCAGAAGGATGGTCAGAAAGAGGTGTGAAGCATACTTGGCACATGTGATAGAAACCCAAGTGGGGAGCCCAGCACTGAGGGACATCCCTACAGTGTATGACTTTCCAGATGTGTTTCCTGATGAATTGCTAGGATTACCTCTAGAAAGAGAGGTGCAGTTCGAGATTGATATTATGCCTGGTGTGGATCCAATCTCGATAACACCATATAGAATGGCACCAGCAAAATTGAAAGAATTAAAAGTGCAGTTGCAAGAACTGCTTGACAAGGGCTTTATTCGCCCTAGTGTGTCACCTTGGGGAGCGCCAGTGTTGTTTGTCAAGAAGAAAGATGGCACTCTCTGCTTATGTATCGACTATCGGCAGTTGAATAAGGTGACAATAAAGAATAAATACCCATTGCCCCGCATTGATGACTTGTTTGATTAGCTGAGGGGTGCAGTTGTGTTCTCCAAGATTGACCTAAGATCGGGTTATTATCAGCTGAAAGTACAAGAGCAGAGTATTCCTAAAATTACCTTAAGAACCCGTTATGGCCATTATGAGTTCTTAGTCATGCCATTCGGGTTAACCAATGCTCCGGCTGCTTTTATGGATCTGATGAACACTATATTTAGACCATACATCGACCAGTTTGTTGTGGTATTCATAAATGATATATTGGTCTATTCGAGGAGTGTAGAAGAGCATGATAGACATCTGCGGATTGTACTATAGACTTTGAGGGAGAAACAGCTATACGCCAAATTGTCGAAATGTGAATTTTGGCTAAAAGAAATATCTTTCTTGGGGCATGCAGTATCAGTAAAAGGTATTAAGGCAGATCCAAGTACGATAGAAGTTGTCCTTAATTGGAGGCCACCCAGAAATATTACGGAGATTCGCAGTTTTCTGGGATTAGCTGGATACTACCGTCAACTTGTGAAAGGATTCTCCATGTTGGCATCTCCATTGACCAAGCTACTTAGGAAAGATGTGAAATTTCAGTAGACGGATAAATGCCAGTAGAGTTTTGATGAATTAAAGAGATGTTTGACTGAGGCTCCAGTCTTGACTTTACCTACTCCGGGTAAAGAATACACAGTTTACAGTGATGCTTCTCATAATGGGTTAGGCTGTGTACTGATGCAAGAACGAAATGTCATTGCCTATGCATCATGCCAGCTGAAACCGCATGAGAGGAATTATCCAACATATGACTTGGAGCTTGCAGCTATTGTGTTCACTCTTAAGATCTGGAGACATTATTTGTATGGGGAGAAGTGCTACATCTACACAGATCATAAGAGTTTGAAGTATCTAGGCACTTAGAAGGAGTTGAATTTGAGACAGAGGAGATGGTTAGAGTTGATAAAAGACTATGATTGTCTGATAGACTATCAGCCAGGGAAAGCTAATGTAGTGGTTGACGCCTTAAGTCGCAAGACTATGGCAAGTCTACGAGTTACTCCTTTGTCTATGGTATATGAGTTGAGATCATTACATGCCAGTTTAGAGATTAATGATGAGGGGCAAATAGTAGTTGCATGGCATGTACAGCCAGTGTTGATTGATCATATCAGAATGGCTACTCAACATGATCAGACGTATCAGAGACTGTTGGAAAAAGTCCAGCAGGGCAAGAAACTAGAATTCTCAATAAGAGATGACGGTTTACTGCTTCACCAGGGCAGAATGTGTGTTCCTAATGATGTTGATTTGAGGCAGATCATTTTGAAGGAAGCACATGAGTCTCCTTTTTCCATGACCCTGGCGGTACAAAAATGTATAGTGTGCTAAAGGAGCATTAATAGTGGATGGGTATGAAAAGAGATGTGGCAGAGTTTATTACCAAATGTCTAACTTATCAGCAAGTGAAGGCAGAGCATCAAGTACCCGCGGGGTTGTTACATCCATTACTAGTACCAGAATGGAAATGGGAGAGAATTATGATGAATTTTGTGATGGGACTTCCGAGGACACAGAAGAGTCATGATGCAGTTTGAGTCATTGTTGACAGACTAACCAAGTCTGCTCATTTTCTACCAGTTTGGATGGACTATAGTTTAGAAAGGTTGGCCAAGTTGTACATTGATGAGATAGTAAGACTGCATGGAGTGCTAGTATCCATCATATCAGATAGAGATCCTAGGTTCACTTCTAGATTATGAGGTAGTCTACAGAGAGCCCTAGGAACTAGATTGAACTTCAGTACTGCATTCCACCCATAGACAGATGGCTAGTCTGAGAGGGTAATTCAGATCTTAGAGGATATGCTACAGGCTTGTGTGATTGAGTTTGAGGGCAGTTGGGACATACACTTGCCTTTGATTGAGTTTGCTTACTACAACAGCTACCAATTAAGCATTGGGATACCTCCATATGAAGCTTTGTATGGCAGAAAATGTAGAACCCCGTTGTGTTGGGGTGAAGTAGGTGAAAGGAAGATGATTGGGCCTGAAATTGTTCAGCAGACCGAGGAGAAGATCAGGGTGATCAGAGATCGACTTAAGACTGCATCAAACCGTCAGAAGTCCTATATTGATATGAAGAGAAGAGATGTTGAGTGTACAGTGGGTGAGAAAGTATTCCTCAAGGTTTCCCCTTGGAAGAGGATTAAGAGATTCGGCAGAAAGGGGAAACTAAGTTCTCGTTTTATCGGGCCATATGAGGTTCTGGAAAGAGTGGGTCATTTGGCATATCGTTTAGCACTAACTCCAGAGTTAGAGAAGATACATAATGTCTTCCATATGTCTATGTTGAGGAGGTATAGATCAGACCCATCTCTTGTACTACCAGTAGAAGAGATTGAAGTGAATCCAGACCTCACATATGAAGAAGAACCCATAGAGATTCTAGCTTATGAGGTGAAGTAGCTACGGAACAAGTAGATCCCATTAGTGAAAGTGCTGTGGAACCATCATTCAGGCCAGGAGGCTACTTGGGAATGAGAGGAGCACATGAGGAGACAGCACCCACAGCTGTTCAGAGACTGATTACTAGGTAAAATTTCGAGATGAAATTTATTTTAAGGGGGGGAGAATTATAACACCCCTATTTGTATAGTCTGGTATATTTCACTATTCTGGTGACTGGTGTTGGTCCGGATAATTTAGGGGATTAGAACCACACTTAAGACAACTAGATAAGCTCTAAACACAAAGAATTAGTAATTATCAATTAGTTAAGTATAAATAAGAAAAATAGAACATAAGAGGTTAAATGAGTCGAGAGTCACAGCGATGGGTAACTTTCTCGGGAAGGACCGCGAGGTCGATTTAAACTCAAATTTCGAACCATAAAATATGATGCTGCGGTCCTTAGGACTATTGTGAACACAGTGGAAAAGAGAAATCACAAAAAAGAAATGTTAAGCCAGTCAAATAGTTAGGTCAGGGATCCGAAAAAAATATTGAATTATTTGCAAACCGGGTCGAACCGACGAGGGGCAATTTGGTCAATTGACCCCTAGAGTTGACTCCTAACCTAACTGTCAAATAAAATCAGAGAAAAAAAATTTTAGAATCGGGAATTAAATTAAAGAACTAATGGAAAAATAAATAGAAAAAAAAAGAGAAAAAGGAAAAGTGAAAAGTGATGACTTCATGCATGACATCATGCATGATGCAATAAACATTATAAGTAACAAATTTATTTAAGATAATTGTGGTCTTCCGTAAGGATTAAAATTTATAAAAGAAAGAAAAAAAAACAAAAAAGAGTCATCTTCCTCTCCATTTTCCGTGACCTCTCTCTCTCAACCTCTCCCTCACCAAAAACTCCATTGAAGCTCACTTTTGAGCTTGAAGAACCAAAAACCTCACCATAGAAAATTATCCTACCATGGTTCAATTTTGTTTGGGCAACTAGAAGAGAAGATTCAAGGGAAAGGAAGAAGAAAAAAATTGAAGGAAGGAAGAAAGAAAATTCTACATAAGGTTAGTAATTCAAACTTCAAACTTTTAGTTTAATTATTGTATTTATAGCTTAATGAACATAGAAATACGCTTAAAATGAAATGAAAACATCTTTGGAAGACTAGGTATGGATTTTGGTCAGCTAGGATTTGAGTGAAAAATGCATGTGTTTTGATTGAAGTAAAAGTGTATGCAAACTTGAATGAGTTAAGAAATGGTGATGGTATGCTTTGAATTAGTTAAATGTAAAGAAAATGTGAATTAGGGTTTGGACCTAGGGTTTTAGAGGAAAAAAATTGGAGAATTGGTCAAATGGTGTGTTTGACCTAGTTTGAGCTGAAGAATGGTCATTTGTGACCAATTGTGGTATGTTGGAAGTGTTAGAATTAGGTTTAAATTCGGATTGATTAGGGACATGCTGCAGGTAGTAGGACTAAGGTCCCTTTTAGGGACCAAAACTGAAAATTTACCAATCCAATTGGTGTGAGGCCAATTGGGAATGAAACTAGACACAAAATGACACATTTTTCATTTAGGAATCATGCCCAAAAAGTGACCATAGCATAGTGAACAAATTGGCCAAATTTGGATGTGAGTGTTCTGCCCTGTACAAAAATGACCAAATGAACAGTATTTATTCATTTGGTCATAACTTGGGCTAGGGAGGTCTAAATGACCTGAAATTTACCAGTAGAAAGCTGAGATATAGACCTAAAACTTTCATGAAGAATACAAACCAAAATTATGCACTTAACCAAGTCATTTAGTCACCCAAAGTTGGTGACCTAAAACTGCCAGAACCCAGAATTTGCCCAGAAAATCTGGGTTAGACCAATCCTGCAGCTATGATTCAAATGGCTATAACTTGAGCTACAAAACTCTAATTGGAGTGATTTAAAATGGAGAATAAAATTAAGTCAAAAAGGAACAATTTCTATGAAGAAAACTTAGCCAAATTCTAACAGCAACATGACCAATGGAACAGTGCAATATAGGAAACCAAAACTAAAAATTTACAAATTTGCCTGAAAGACTTAAAATTTGAGTAAACAACCAAAACCAATAAATTTAGTAACCAAAATGTGGTATGTGGGTGAAATTGGAATTCCCATACCTATTAAGCCTTAGAAAGTCAACAAATTGACTTGAATAGTATAGTAAATAGTAACCCTGAAACACAAATTTTAAAGAATGCCAAGTTTAGCATATTAAAGCTAGGTAAAAGTAAATTTGAATTTATTTTTGGATTTATGATAAGTTATGATACTGAAACACTGTGAAACTATGTGTTTCAGTGGAAAAGAATACCGGGAAAGAACCCGAGGGATTGAGTCAAGGCCAAGAGGCGACTCGTATAAGGTTTGTGCACAACATAGAATTTCTGTAAATTTTCTTCTGCACATTGTTTTGAAAAAATTGAAATATAGAATTGTGACACCATTGTCTTGAAATGTTTGCTATGCTTCTGATTTAAATTATTGAAAGATTAATTGTTTGTGTTTGAAATGGAAATAAATGTTTAGTAAATTGTTAAGATAGTTTTGAAACCACAGTGTCATGGCCATATATTTGAATACCTCACTAGCATGACTAGTGGAGGAAATCAGTTTCGAATTTTGATTCCTTCTTTAGATGAAGTGTTGAGGTGTGTGCCAGTAGAAGAAGAAAAAGAATGAGTTTCCATATATTTGAGCTAGCTAGCCTTGTGATGTGACTTCTCCTTAACCTCTGGCTATTGAGATTATATTTGTTTCGAATGGCATGATATAACTGTGTGTTTTTATGAAATTTGTTTTGAGACTTTTGAAATGAAATTGTTTGGATTAAAATTTTTGAATTTATATTTCATGTTCAGTTTAATTTTTGAATAAGTATGATTTAAATTTTGCATAAAGGTTATTTTAGTATGTTGTGCACCACTGAGTCCTAGTACTCAGCGATGTCTGTTATTACTGTCGCAGATATAGAGACTAGAGGAGCAGCAGAGTGAGCTGTTGAGGATTGAGGAGCTACTTACTCTAAAGTTTTATCGGGTATATTTTATATCCTGATTGTAAAAATTATTTTGATGTATGCAATGTATGTAAATGTAGGAAATGGTCATGAGCAGTTGTATAAAGCTTGTAATAAATTTTAGTTTGGATTTTTCTTAATGTAAATTTTTCTAATGATGTATATAAATTGCTTTATCTTTAATTACATATGAATGGAAGTATTTTGTTTTAATT
Source organism: Hevea brasiliensis (assembly GCF_030052815.1). Taxonomy (NCBI): domain Eukaryota; kingdom Viridiplantae; phylum Streptophyta; class Magnoliopsida; order Malpighiales; family Euphorbiaceae; genus Hevea; species Hevea brasiliensis. The sequence continues at coordinate 86,616,283 of NC_079496.1, read as the reverse complement.
TGAATGAAATTAATTAGTAGTATTTTGCTGATGTTGAATTTTGAAACTTGAGAAATGATATTGAAATTGATTGGGATGGATGTTGATTTGATAAAGTTATTGAGATAAATCATTGGAAGTGCTTTTTACAGGTATTTGAAGAACTGTTTTCTCAAAATACAGACGGTACTCTGCCGAAATTTTTTTAAATTTGCAGAAAAATAAATGGATAAAAATCTTAACTAGTTTTCAAACTCTAATTAAATGTTTTAATACCTATTAGAAAATGCTCACCACTCATAGAAAGTAAGAAAATGATTTTAAAATCCCTTGCAGGGTACTTAATGAGTTATCGATAGGTAAAGTTCGATAGTTCATTAGGTATTCTATGGGATCATGTTATGCCTTACAGAGGGGTAAGGTGTGACATGATATGATTGTTGTATACTGGGTAGACATACGGATGTTTAACTAGTATACTCCTGTGTATCCAGTCTTTATAGTCTGTAATAGGTTACTTGGGCACAGATAAAAGCAATAATCCTTATATATAAATAAGTACATGAGAAAATTATTAATATGAATTTTATAAGACTAAATATAAGGTATATGCACAGAAAAGATCTCTATTAGCTTATTTACTTCCAAAGTTCTAGAAAACATGTAAAAGATTTTAAATACATGAAAACTAATATTTATTTATAAGGTTATACGAGAAATAATTATTTTAAATTGTTTAGTTATTTTTTTTCTTATTTATGCACCACTAAGCTTTATGCTTAGCGCGTTGGTTCTTACCATGCGTAGATACTAGAGAGCAGCAGCAGCAGTAGGGCCTAGGTCGGACTTTGACCAGATCTGCTACAGTGTGGGTTGTCATCTCATCAGTCATTTTGGTAGGGCTCATGTACATATGAGATTTTGCATTTTGGTATTGTATATAATTAAATGATGTAAATAATTTTGGATTATATATAAATTGTAAATTATTGTATATGTAAACTTTATATGAATGAAATGTAATTTATTTTCTTGAAATTGATATGAGTATGAGAAATGATATGATGAATGAATAGCTGAAATGGATATGAAATGAAATGGGATAAAAAAAAATTTTAAAAAGTGAGATAATAAAATTAAATGGACATTAAATTAATATTGTAAACGATAAGATAGAATAGAGTGCTCCGGCACCGAATGTAGCATGCCTTACTCGGCTACACCATAGACAGGAGAGGGGTGTTACAGTTCTTGATAAAGAAAGTTCCTAGCTAGGACAGTTTGACTAAGTCGTAAAAGAATTTCTGATAGCGAGTCTTATTAATGAAGAATTAGAATTTAGATGAGGACATATGACTCAAAGCAATTAGGGTTTAGCATATATTGTGACCTTAGCTAGGACTGAGAATTTGTAACGGAGAGACCTTAGTGCATGAATGTATGATCAAGGTTCTAAGTAAGGAATGAATTCATTGAATACTAGTTGAGCAGTCATGACAAACTATGCTAGGTATCAATCATGATTTATGAGAACCAAGAGTGGAAAGGAATTTTACTCTAGGTATGGTGGGAGTTCTAATGATATTAAGGAATTAATATTATTCTCATTGCCAATTAGTCATGAACCTAGAAAGTCACACACAATAGAATTAATGTGATCAAGACAATATTAATTTGATTATTTAATTAAATGGTTTAATTGATTAATTAAATTAATGAATTTAGTTGGCTATAAGATTGCAAAGTTTCTAGTATGACTCGAAACTAAATTCAAGGAATTGGGTCATAAGAAGAAAATTACTTTATACTTAATTGTTAAATATAAGCTTATAATTAAAGGAGTTTAATTATGATATCATTTATAATAGATATAAATTATAATGTAAGAAGAATTAATATGACTTAAATGGCTTATGAAGCCATAAGAGAAATGTGGCTTAGTGCGTTGGTGGTGATATGGCATAAGATGTCAAATAGCACCCTGGGATGGTGACAACTCATTAATTTGACGGGATGAGATGAAGACAAATGTAAAGGTCTTCTCATTAGTGGAAGACAACTAATCTCCACTAGTTACCTTTAGGGATTAGTTTTGCGCAAAATCCCGTGTAGCACTCTCAGATTAAGCAGTTCCATACATTCTACTGTTTCGGTGACTAATGCTTGTTCGGACAGCTAGAATGTCGAGAACCATAATTAAATTACAGTGAGAAGTCATAAATTAAATTAATAAAGATTAAATGAGGTTGGATGAAAATAAGAAAAATGAAGCACAATCGGTTAAATGAGCCTGAGTTCTGAAGATGGGTGACCTACACGGGAAGTGACTGTAAAATCAGTTGCTATCCTATATTCATGTGCAACTCTGTAGAATCCTTAATTAAGGATTAATTTAGACATTATTAGGAATTTGAAAACCATAGAAATGAAAAAGGAAGAAACATAAATAAGTGAATCATAATCTTAGGACTCATCAGGTATTATTGTAAAAGATGGAATATAACCTGATGAGGGGCATTTTGGTCAATTCACTTTAAGAGTTGATTTTTGACCTAAATGCCCAATTAAAACTAGTAAGACTAAAACACTAGAATGAAATTAAAATGTGAAGATGTGTATGGAAAGGAATTAGGAAAGTAGAATTTTTCAATTATGACATCATAATAGCATCATCATGACATAACTAAATTATAATTTAAATTAATTAAATTATGGGATAATTATCCCTTATAAATGAAGACAAAAGACAATTAAAAATAAAAAAAAAATTCGATCTTCTTCCCATGGTTGGTCGGCTCCCTCTCCATTCTCTCTTCCTCCATTGTTAAGCCATTCAAGCTCCAAAAACCTTGAATTCCCTCTATAAATCTCATAGCTACTAGAATAAAAACTTGATCTTGGACCTTGTTAGGAAGATTGGAAGCAAAAGGAAGCCAAGAAATTGAAGAAATTGAAAGAGTAGAAGATTGTCTTAGTAAGATAAGTCATCATTCTAGCTTAATTAATGGTATATGTGTAATGTCCTGAACTTCTAAGCTCTGAACAATGCTATTTTCAGTCAATGAATAGTACTATTCAAAGCCAGTTTGAAGACTAAAAATGAAGTGAAAATAAATTGAAATAAGCAGTATAAAAATGAAAGTGACCATCGGGTTATGGACTTAAATATCATTATCGAAAAAGACTGACTATAACTTGATGAAGGGTATTTTGGTCATTTGACACCTAGAGTTGACTTTTGACCTAAAAGTCCATTAAAATGTGTGAGAATAAGATGTTGAAAATGAATTAAAAATATGAGGATGTATATGGAAATTAAAAAGGACATAAAGGGAATTAAACTAATTGTTAAAAATTAGAATAATTCTAATTATTATTTAAATTAAATATATAGATAAATATGAGAAATGAGACAAAATTGCATTAAATTAAAAAAAAAGGTCTTGTTCTTCCTTGCTAAGGTTGGTCAAACCACCTTGTTCCACCCATTCCACCATTGTCAACTTCTCCAAGCTCAATTTTCCTTGAATTCTCACTATAAAATCCCTAGCCACCAACATTAAATCTTGATTTTTCATCTTGGTAGAGTGATTGGTAGTAAAAAGAAGTAGAGAAATTGAAGTTTGGAAGTTGGAGAAATTCTCTAATAAAGGTATGTGCACATCTAAGCTTAGATTCTTGTGAAATGCATGAATTTAAGTTAAATTTTATAGAATCCTCATGAGAAATGATGAATATGATGCTTGTATGGAGGGATAAGAAATTCAGTTAACTTGGGAAGACTAGGGTCTTTGATGGTTTTGATGAAATTAAACTTGTCTACTAATGTTATTTGATATGTATACATGAATTGTAATTGAAGTTGCATGAGATTTCATGAAATTGTGAAGAAGTGAAGTTATGATTCTGAAAATTTGGGAGATTTTGTGCTATGGTATGAATTGATATTCTTGTGATCAAATATTGACCAATTGATGTGTATTGATTATGAAATGAAGTTGGTTGGTGAGATGAGTTAATGATTTGAAAGTATGCTTGATGTGCAGGAATTCTGGAATCTTGAGTCTAGTAGGTTTGAATGAGTATAAGTTAAGCTACATAGCTCTAATTGGTATAAAGCCAATTGAAGATGAAACTTAAGATAAAATGCTAGAAATGCCAAGGAGATGGGTTGCTTAGAAAATGACCACAAGTTTCCCTAAATTAGGCTTGAATCCGGAATAACACATTCTGGACCTATAGAAATGACCATATGAACAGTATTTAGTAATTTAAGCATAACTCACACTAGAGAACTCCAATTGACCTGATTCTTAAACCTATGGAATTCCGAGACATAGGAGAACATTTCTCATGAAGATTAGGAAACGTACTTATGACCCTAACTCAACCAAATTGCTAGGAAAATTTAGTCCAACAAACCTGGCCTGGACTAAACCTGAATCTGGAAATTCTACACTTTAGGGTATCCGACTAGTTGTGGCAAAAATGCCATAACTCAAGCTACAAAATTGCAAATGTAGTGATTCTAAAGCCAAAATGCTAATAACATATAGAACTACAATTTTATGTTTTGATCAGAACCCAGATCCTAAAGCAACTTAGGGAAATTGTTAGGAGAATTCAGGAATTCCCAACCTTGAATTCCTACACTAGAACCATTTTGCCATTTGACCCCAGGACAGTAATTAGATCATAACTTGCTCTAAAAAATTCCAATTGCGATGAATCAAGATGATCTGAAAACCTAAAAATTAGGGCTACAACTTTAGTTTAGAAACCTTACTCAAAGTTTGGGCGTAAGACCCTTAAATATTAATTGAAAAACAGACCTGAAACCTAAAATTCTGGAGTTATAGGATTTTTAGTCTAGGTTGGTTAATTAGCCATAACATACCCTACACAACTTCAAATTCAGTGATTCTTAAACCTATGTAACCATGAGAAATGGGAGAACAAATCATATGAAGAATACCAAGCCAAATTATGACTATAACTTATCCAATTAGCTTGACAAAGTTGAGTTCCAGAATCTGCCCTGTTCTAGAATAGTATGGGTCATTGGACTAGTACTTGGTAAATTGACCATAACTAGAGCTACACAACTTGAAATTCACTTATTCAAAAATGGAATTAAAGCTAAGACATAAAGGAATAACTTTCATGAAGAAACTGTGACCAAAGTTTCACTGTAGTTTGGTCTAATTTAAGAGAAAAATCAAAATACAAATTCTGGAACTTATGTGATACCTATAAAATGACTTGAAATGTGGTTGGTAATTAACACCAATGACTTGATGAACATAATAAACATGTGAAAATGTGGTTGGGCCTTATGTTCCCAATATGATTGAAATAAAAATGCTATGAAGCATGAATACAACATGTGATGAAATTATATGATTTATGAATACTTAAGAATACTAATTACCCATGTATGCCTAAACATGTGTGTATGGGTTAGATAGATTAGCATGCCAAGAATGTAATACTCCTATTTGCATAGCCTGATATATTTTACTATTCCGGTGATCGGTATTGGTCCAGACAATTAAGAGAATTAGAATCACATCTAAGATAACTAAGCCTTAAATGCAAATAATTAGTAATTGCAAAATAGTTAAGTATAAAGAAGAAAAATAACGCATAAAAAGTTAAATGAGCTGGGAGTCACAAAAATGGGTGACCTTCTTGGGAAATGATTGCGAGGTCAATAGTAACCCGAATTTTGAACCAGAAAATGTGACGCCGCGGTCCTTAGGACTATTGCGAACACAGTGAAAAAGAGAAAATCATGAAAAAGAGTTGTTAAGCAGGTCAAATAATTAGGTTAGGGATTCGGAAGAAATATTGAATAACTTGAAAACCGGATTGAACCGGCGAAGGGTGATTTGGTCAATTCACCCCTAGAGCTGACTCCTGATACCTAACTGTCCAATAAAATCTCATGTAGTTAGGGTTTTGATCATTTTGAAAAAAATTGGAGAAAAAGTTAAGAATTGGTCAATTGATGTAAATGACCATATTTGAGTTAAGAAATGGTCAATTGTGACCATTTGTGGTGTGTGTGAATTGTTAGAACCAAGTTTCAATTTGGATTGGTTAAGGTCAATATGCAGACAGCTTGACCTAGGTCCCTTTCAGGGACAAAAACTAAAAATTTACCAACCTAATTAGTGTGAGGCCAATTGAGAATGAAACTAGACACAAAATGGACCATTTTTCATTTAGGAATCATACCCAGAAAATGACCATAACTTAGTGAACAATTAGGCCAAATCCGGATTTGGGCACACTGCCCTATACAAAAATGACTAAATAAATAGTAGTTACTTAAATGACCATAACTTGGTCTAGAAAGGTCCAAATGACCTGAATTTTATACCGATGGAAAGCTGAGACATAGCCCTACAACTTTCATGAAGAAAACAAACCCAAATTTTGATCATAACCTGCCTGAAAAGTAACCTGCAGTCAGCACACCAAAAACTGCCAATATCTAGAAAATGCCCAGAATTCTGGGTAACACCAAATTTGGCCAGCCTTAGGAAAATAGGCATAACTTGGGCTACAAAACTCCAAATGGAGTGATTTAAAAAGGGAATTAAAGCTAAGACAATAAGGAACAACTTTGTTGAAGGACACTTAGCCAAATTCTCATAGTCACCAAACCAATGGAATAGTAGAATACAGGGGACCAAAACTGAAAAATTGTAATTTCTCTTAGGAGACTTAGGAATTGAATTGGCAACTAATGCCAACAAAATTGACACCCAAAATGTGGCATATGGGTGCAATTAGAACTATTAAACCTATTAAGTATACTCAAGTCAATATCTTGACTTGAATAGTGCCATCAATAGTGCCACCATACACAAAAATGTGAAAGACCCGAAATTTATAAACCGTAATAGGTAGGATAAGTCTGCAAAGAAATTGTTAGAATTTAAGTATTAGAAATGGATACTGAAGCACTTTAAATTTATCTGTTTCAGTTGGAAAACAGATATTTGAAGGAGAAATGAAAGTTTGAGTAAATTGAGTCGACAAAAGAGGTTTGTGCATAACTAGTTTTTTAATTGAATTTGTTTTGAATATTTTATGTAATTAAATGATTTTATTTTTCCTTATGCACTATGTTTATCAATTATGGAATTTATTTCAATGATTATTGAAATTGGTATAGCAAGCATGAGTTTAGTTTTATAAAATATTATTTCAACAATTATTGAATATTGTTTTGGACTGGATAAATTATGTTTGGAAAATTGCATTGGAATTATGTTTTGAATTTTGATGGGCAATTTGCATGAATAAAATACGAAATTTTGTTTTGGATTGTGATGAGCATAAAAAAATTATGGAATATTGGAATTGATCTTGAATTAATATTGTGTTGTAATTTATGCTCATAAAAAGGACAAAGAAATGCATGATATGGTTTTATATCTCACTATAGATGCTTGACTAGGTTATTACCTGTCTCTGTATCTTTTGTTGAGGAGACAATGGAGTTAGCTTTGTTTTGTTTTGAACACCATAGTATGTGCACAAGCTTAGATTCTCCTCTTATTAGAGGTTAGATCTAAGTTTTTGTTATTGGTCCATCGGAAGTTTCATTATTGTGTTGTGTACTGTGTACAATGATTTGACCTCCCCGACCATAGGGAGTTAGAATCCCAATTCGACCTCCCTGACTATAGAGAGTTAGAATCACCCCGAAGATGGCCATTTTAGATTAGTCTTGCATAGTTAGTGAGATAAAGAATGAGTTTTGATTGATAAGAAATTGTGATTTTAAATAAGATTATGTAACACCCTCACTGTAACCATTCCGTATATTCTACTGTTTCGGTGACCGGTGTCAGTCCAGACAGCTAGAACGTCTGGAAAAAAATATTTAAACTAAAGTGAGGAACTATAATTAACTCAAATATTAACAAGAAAAATGTAGGAAAAATTTTAGAAATAAAATACAACCAAGTTAAGTGAGCCAGTGCCCTAGCGATGGGTAACCTAGTGGGAAGTTGCGGTCCTTGCAACTAGGAGCCCTAGACCCGGGAGAAAATTCATAAAATAATTTTTGGGACTCAAGTGAAGAGTCATTGAGGTTTCTATGGCATTAGAATGCCAAGAAAATGCTTAAATTTTTTTTTTCAATCGGTACAGACAATTTTAGTTTGTTAAGCCAAACGGAGGGCATTTTGGTCATTTCACCTTCAGAGGTGATTTTTGACCGACTTGTCCAGTTAAGTAAATAATTATTATGGTCTAAAATATGAATAAATATTGTTAAAATTGAATTGAAAATGAGTAGCAAAGAAAAAAAAAGAAAATGATTTAAAATTACAATTTTGACCTTGCTTATATCACTAAGCACTCTCACCCAATCACATTGTGACACATGTTTTTAAACCAATTAAAATGAGCAAAATGGGCAGAAAAATTGAAGAAACAATCTGCTTTTTGTTCACAAATGAACCAGCTGATGCGTCCCTACCGCAAGTGCACGGGTCGTACAAGTAGTATAGAAAAATATCGATCCCACGAGGAGTCGTGTAAATGATTGAATTTTTGATATAAAAGTTGACTAAATCGAAGTATCTATGAAATTAAAGAAGTGAATTGATGAGTAATGGAGCGTAAAATCTATATGTGCAAAATCAATATTCTATTTAACAATGTATTGCATTAAACTAAAATTGCATCAAATTGAAATAGGCAAGTTCAAATATGGCAATATTGAAAATGGCAATCAATTAAATTCAATTGAAAATTAACAATGGTAAAAAGGCGATTCCGGAGTTCGGGATTTCATATTCGAGCTATTTTGGGATTTAAATCGGTTATCCAATTTTATGAAACTTATGGGTTTTAAGGAGATTAATTCTTAAATCCTTTGAATTCCCTTTCGAGTGAGACAAAGAGTGCCTTAATCAAACTAATCCTACTTTCGTGGAGTTAGAATTAATTAAGACCCATTAAGTTCTTTAATTAATCAGTGAATCCTCTTAATCCTTAGCCTATTTCTAGGTCTAAGTTAATTAAGTCCAATTTCTTGATTATCTATCACAAGGTCTTCTCCTTTCGATTGCTTCAACCATGGATTAAGAACATCACTTAATGGGATCCTACACTAAGCATGTCATTAAGCATACAAGAAATGAATAAAACTCATTAAGACCACAAAATATGGATTACCCAATCAAAATCCACAAAATATCTCAAATATTACAACCCTTACTCCAGAATCAAAAGTAAACTACTCACTATCCATAATGCTTACAAGATATGATGAGTTTAAATGGAAATAAAGCTTTAATCTAAGCTAAGAAGTAAGAAATTAAACACTAGAAATGTAGAAAAATGTAAGGGAAGAAAGAAATCTGCAAATCTTGGTTGAAAATGGTGTGGAAGGTGAAAGTGACTCCTCAAATTATGCCTCTCTTCTCCTTTCCTTTTCTGCTCCTTGTCTCCTCTCTAAAATGGGAAAATGGGACTATTTATAGCATTTTTCGACATGGAGCCCTAAAATGGTATGTTCTAGGAGGAATTAATTGAGGGAATCTTACGCGACTCATTAATGAACTCTTTATGGATTTGCATAAGTGGATCGCATAAGTTATGCAGTCCCTTACGCTGATTACTGGTTCGAGTCACTTATGCGAAATCGCATGACTTGGTGCATAGGTTATGCACAATTCCGTGAAGGTGCATAAGGGAGGCGAGAATGTGCATAAGCTATGCGATCTCCTTATGCACATTTCGGTGGTTCTGAACGATGATCTTTCTCCTTATGCGAATCTGCATAGCTTATGCGGCAAGTTATGCACAATTTGGTCAATGCATATTTCAGCTTGAAAACTTGTTTTTGACATCTTTGGCTGTAGAAGACACTCCTCAATGGCAAAATTCTCTTCAGTCCTTCAAAAACACCATTTTTCCTACAAAACAAAGTAAAAATTACAAATTAATCCAAAATCGACAATTATGAAAAACTAACTAATTTACTAATGAAATTAGCTAAAAATAACTAATAATAGAATAAAATGGCTATAAAATTAGACCTAAATGACTATGCAAAATGTATGCATCAAATACCCCCAAACTCAAGCTTTTGCTTGTCCTCAAGCAAACTTTAAAATGTGGTGCAAAGTTTTTAGGGGTGCCTTATCCAAAGAGTTATGAAAATTACCAATTGAAGTAACTTAACACACCTTCAGCCATACCAGCAATCCATATACCCATCCTTCAAAATGCAAAGAATTTAATGCTTATCCAAGTTTTCACCGCTTAGCCATCAAGTCAATTATCATTCAAAATCTCCAAACTAACCAATCAAAAGAGAGGGTCATGCTCAAAAGGAATTCTAGAATAATCAATAGTCAAAGTGTCTCTATATGGAATGATGGAATTGAATGAATAGATGAATAGTTTTCCAATCCCATAGGCAAATTCCCTACTCCTATCTCCACTAATGTAGCAAGTACTATCAAGAGATCAAAGGTCTTTTTAGGGATGTAATGGGGCCATGGGATTCAAAAAGAGGCTAAGAAGAAAAATGGGTAAAAAGTATTCAAAGCATGAGAATATGTTGCAATTTTGAAACATAAGGTACACTTTATTATATCTTTTTCTCTTTTCTTTATATATATATATATAGGAGAGAGAAATACATAATGAGGATTGTCAAGTGCTAGCATATTTTACAAGACACATAAAATGGAGGGACATTTTGATACTTTAGACTTGTATTTTGCATTTTCTTTTGATGATTGTCCCTAAAAATGCCACCCCCAAACTCATTTCTTTTAATACTTTGGGTGGATTTCTTTCATTTTGAATGACAATGGTGAAAAGCACATATACTAGCACTTTTACAAGGTGACAAGTATTTCTTCTCCCTTTTATTGTGTATATATATATATATATATATATATATATATATTATTTATTTTTTTTATGTACCTAATATTATGAATAATTATTCTCATGAAAAGGGTTGGAGTGTTTGGTTCATTGGCTAGGTAGTAATAAGGATTTCAAGAAAAATTAGAGATAAAAAGGTTCAAAGGGGTTTGCAAGGGTAAATTTTAATTGGGAAAAAGGGCCAAAGGTTTAAAATGAGAAGGTTTTAAATCAAAGAATGCCTAATCATCTCTCTCTTCAAGTACAAGCTGGTATTTCGCCTTGAAAGGTTTAGAAAATTTGTTCTAGGATTGGTGACACATCATTTGACTATCTTATATCCAATAACTCCCTCTAAACACTTCCTTCTCCAAATGACTAGTTGGGTGGCTTTTTGGCTAAGAAGATATAGGCAAGGGATAGACACTTCAAAACCTTGCACCTTTTAGGAAACTTTCAATCCACAAACCCAACTAAAGGGTGAGTCAAATCATTCTCATAGGCACATTTTCAATACTCAAGGGATTTGGCAAAAGATTTTAATGCATGATGCATGATTCCTAAAATGAGTAATGCATTAACTAAATGGAGGGAGTCTATTTGTATGCAATGTGTACAATTTCTAAGTGATGTATAATGTGTGTGTAAATGTGTTATGTATATGTATGTGTGGAAATATATGTAAAATATTTACAATATATGTAAATGAAATGGGATGAGATGTTCCTATACTCAAAATGTGAAAAATGAAGCAAAAATAAAGCAAAAATCAGAATGTGCACCCCCAAACTCAAAATTGGACATTGTCCTCAATGTCTCATGCAATGTGTTATCAAAAGTCAAAGGAAATGGTAATTACTAGGAATTGTAAAGATTAAGAGCAAAAAGAAAGAGTGACCTGGTATGTAGCAGATGAGAATTCAAGATAAAGGGATGCATAAGAAACTGCATAGGTTATGCAGAGTTAAGTGCTGTCCAGAGCATGTGCATAGGTAAGGTGCATAAGCCATGCGGTGCTGCATAAGAGGCAATATATGTTGCATAGGCTATGCAGGACAGTTGCATAAGGGGAATACAACACATGCGATCTTTGCATAAGTAGCAGAAAGGGTTGCACAGGCTATGCAAAACAGTTGCATAAGGGGAATACAACCTGTGCAGTGTATACAAAAGCTGCTGCATGGGAATTGGCAAGGGGAATGTACAACCAGCAGTAGAAGTATTGAAATATATACAGAGTATGGGCAAATATGTACAAAAGGGCAATAAGAGCAATGAAAATCAAAGAAGACTAATGTAATAGCTATCTAATAAAACTTCAAGAAAAACAGAATTTAAAACAAACTAATTCAGAATAAACAAACATAATCCAAAACAAACTATAAATGTTTGAACATATTTACAAAGAAAAGGTCCTACAAGATTGAACAAAAGTAAAACAGAAGCTAATCTATGTCTATTGTTTTGCCTTTGTCCAAGGATGTTGCTAAGGAGTGGTCGGTCATTTGTCGAAATGATGGTGCTGGAGGAGGTGATGGAGGTGGGGGTGGCATGCCCAAAAAGATCATGAGTTGCTTCACCATCTCCTTCAGTTCTTTCTGTTTGTCCCTAGTTTCCATGACAAGGTCAAATAGTTGATCATGACGATCCTTGAGTGTATCAAGACCAGTGTCAAGCTTCCTATCCACAAAGTATATGTCATCACTAAGCCTTTCAAGATAGGTGAATAAGGCTTTAGTGTTGAATGCAGGAGTCTTGTGGATGAGGAAGGTTCATTTGTAGGAGGTATAATTTGAGCAGAGGTATTTGGAATGTCCCGAGCGGTGAGGGGTGGGGTAGGTGTAGTAGGGTGCTGTGGGACTGATGTGAAAGGTTGGGTTTCTGGTTGTGCAATAGGCTCAGTTTCTGCTGTAGGGTGGACAGTATCAAAACATGACAAATTGAACCCTGTTTTGGTTAAGTGTGCAGTATCAAAATATGAAGTGTCCTCAAGTGCTGGTATTGAGTGCTCTGCAGGATTAAAACCAAAATGCTTGGCTATGACAGTGATAAGCCCACCCAAAACAATGTCACCTATGGATTTGGTGGCAATATGCAACACATGTTCAGAAAAGAAATAACCAGGAGATACCTTAACTTTGTAAAATGCACACCATAACATAAATAGTTCAGATTTTCCCACAGCACCAGAACTAGTCCCTCTGCCCAATATGGTGCTAGCCATCAGCCTATGAATAAACCTAAGTGCAGGGTCAAGTATTTGGGATGTTTTTGATCTTCCAGCAGAGAAAGTTTGAGGTTGGTTTGTGATGATTCTCCAAAATTGGGCAGCATTCCAAATGCCCTTGTTGGCTACCTCTACTCCAGTATGTGGTACTCTAAATAACCCATCAATTGCAAAACCGAAAATGCTATGAAATTGGTCTAATGACAGCTCTCTATTTTGCCCCAAGCATCTAAATTTCATAATTGGCTTATGGTCTACATCATGCAAGTTGAGGGTAGCAGAGAATGAAGAAATAAACTCCAAAACTAGAATTGGATAAACTATCTCTTGCTTATGCACAAATTCTGTCCAACCCATACCATCAAGATATGCAACTACATTGTCAAATAAACCAAGAGATTGTAAAGCATCAGCAGATATATACCTAGTGGGTTGTACCTTCCTATCCTTAAGTCGCTTAAAAGCTGCTTTTTGAATCGTATCAGGGAGAGGCCAGGGTAGCTTTGATACAAATGAGGTTACCGAAATTGTCTTTTTGCTGGAAGAGGGTGTAGAGGCTGGAGCTTTTGGCTTTTTGGGAGGCGATTCCGACAATGGGGTGGGTGGGTCTTTGCGTTTGGACAGAGGAGGGGCCGAGGACATGGGTCGCACGGATTTTGATCGGATTTTGCGTTTCTATGTGGTTGGGGGAGGTGGTGGGGGCGTCGCTTGTGGAGGGGAATTAGGAGTGGGGGGTATCGATGACAATGGTGAAACTTGGAGAGGGGAAGCGGGGCGGGAATGTGGAGGGGACTCCATTGCCGATGGAGAGGATGGAAGAGATAAGGGTGAAAGAAGAAAATGTAGGGAGAGAGACGGTGAGAATGCCGGAAGGAATGGAGGTTGAAGGACGGTCATGGGGGGGAAAAGTCGGGAAGTGGAGGTGGGAATTTTATTTACCGAAAATGAATTTGAATCGGGTTTGTAAAAGACTGCATAAGTGAAAAATGATTGATGCATAACCTGTGCACTCGTTTATACATGTTTCAGAATGATTTGAAATTCAGAGAAATAGCTTATGCACAAGTGCATAGGTCATGCACTGTCCTTATGCACTGTTCGGCAGGTATTGAAATCTTAGGTTAGTGGTCATACAGTTGTGCATGAGTCATGCACCTTCCTTATGCAAGTTTTGGTGACCCTTGAAATTTTGAGGAGCGAAGTCATGCGGGAGTGCATAAGTTATGCACTCCCCTTATGCATCTCTCGGCAGAAGTGGTTTTTCAGAAAATAGGGTCATGCAGAAGTGCATAGGTCATGCACTCTGCTCATGCACTGTTCGGCAATTTTTGGAATTTTGGGTTGGTGGTCATGCAGATGTGCATAAGTCATGCACTCTGCTTATGCACTCTTCGGTGGGTTTTGAGTTTCAGAGAATGAGGTCATGCAGAAGTGCATAAGTTATGCACTCTGCTTATGCAGGTCTCGGCAACTTTGGTTTTTCTGGGTTTCTGGTCATGCAGAAGTGCATAGGTCATGCACTCTGCTTATGCACCCCTCGGCAAGTTTGAATTTTTGGAGTTCTTGGTTATGCGGAAGTGCATAACTTATGCACCTTCCTTATGCACCCCTCGGCAAGTTTGATTTTTCTGGGTTTCTGGTCATGCAGAAGTGCATAGGTTATGCACTCTGCTTATGCACCCCTCGGCAGAATTGGAAATTCAGAGTTTTTGGTTATGCAGAAGTGCATAAGCTATGCACTCTGCTTATGCAAACTTCGGCAGAGAGAGAAAATGAAGAATTTGAGGTTATGCAAATGTGCATAGGTCATGCACTCTGCTTATGCAAGTTTCTGGAGATGTGAAATTTGACAAAATTAGGCTATGCAGAGTTGCATAAGCTATGCACCCTCCTTATGCACTTGTAATAAAGGTGAAAAATGGCAAGAATTATGGTTATGCAGGATTGCATAAGCTATGCAGTTGCTTATGCATAATTTAACAAGATCAAGAATGCAATAGAACATGGATTGCAAGTGTGAAAAATACCCTAGAATGAGGAAATATAATTCCATGAAGCATAAACCATGAGAATTTTCACCAAAAACACATCAATATATACAAAGTATATCAAAAAGGCATCCACAGGCATGTAGACATTGATCCTACATAAAAGACCTTTGAGAGCTATGCCATCTTGACTCAAATTTTGCAAATCAACATTTAGCACATAAAACTCTATAAAATCTGCATAAAGTTGCATCTAACCACAAATGAGAAATGAACTCTCCAAGATTTGCCAAGAAAATGCAGCATTTCTACCTTGTATCCTATAACCCAAAGAAGCTCAAAACTGCAAAAATGACTCACTTACCACCATATTAACATTATAAGCACAAGTATTAAAAAAAATACACACCCAACCTCACCAAGAATTTAAGTGATCTGCTGCAGATTCTATTTTCCTGCTCTGCATAAACCAGATAGCAACTTCAGCAGTTCACCAACCTTCCTCCATTGATATACATCCAACCTCACCAAAAATACAAGCCATTTGCTGCAGACACCCTTTTTGCTGCAGATTTCATTTTTCCTCTGCATGAACTAGATTGCAGCTCCTGCACAGATTATGCAGCAAAAACTTATCAGTTCTTTTGAAGGACAAAATTTTTCAAGTTAAGAATTACTTTTCAACAGTTCACCAGCCTTTCTTCATTGAATTACATCTACAAGGGACAAGATTTAACAATGTCAAAAATTGAATTTGGGGAGATTTAAGATAAAACAAAATCAATGAAAATGAAAGTAAATTAGCAAAAGCAAAATAAAAGGACTTGGGATGCCTCCCAAGAGGGCTATTTTATAGTCCTTAGCTGGACTTTTCATGAATTTCACTGAAAAGAGGTGAGGGATTGGAGAGCTTGTAACAGCTTGCTCCTATTATTGGGTCTCCAGTTATGTAATGTTTCAATCTATGCCCATTGACCTTAAAATTCCCAGATTTTTCACTCCAAATTTCAATTGCTCCATAAGGGAAAACCTTAGAAACTCTATATGGACCAGTCCACCTTGACTTGAGTTTTCCAGGGAACAATTTCAATCTTGAGTTAAACAACAAAACTAAATCACCTTCTTTGAATTCCTTTTTCCTCAGATGCTTATCATGCCAAACTTTAGTTCTTTCTTTGTAAATACGGGCACTTTCATAAGCATCCATCCTCAATTCCTCAAGCTCATTAAGTTGTAACAACCTTTTCTCACCAGATTGCATAAGATCAAAATTCAAGGTTTGAATGGCCCAATATGAACTATGTTCTAGCTCCACGTGTAAATGACAAGACTTACCATACACCAACCTAAAGGAGTAGTTCCTATAGGGGTTTTGTAGGCGATCCTATATGCCCATAAAGCATCATCTAGTTTGATAGACCAATCTTTCCGAGAATTGTTCACTTGTTTTCTCCAAAATATGCTTGAGCTCTCTGTTAGAGATTTCAACTTGCCTAGAAGTTTGAGATTGGTATGGGGTAGCTATCTTGTGCACTACACCATACTTCCTCATTAAGCTCTCAAATTGCTTATTACAAAAATGGGAACCCCCATCACTAATTATAGCCCTAGGAGCTCCAAATCTGCTCAAGATAAATTTCTTCAAAAATTTCACTACCACTCTAGCATCATTAGTTGGAGTTGCAATAGCTTCCACCCACTTTGACACATAGTCAACCCCAACTAAGATGTATCTATTACCATATGAAGGAGGGAATGGCCCCATAAAATCTATTCCCCAAACATCAAATAATTCCACTTCAAGAATATTATTTAGGGGCATTTGATCTCTTTTTGACAAATTTCCACTCCTTTGACATTTATCACAATCCAACACAAATTTCCTCACATCCTTAAAAAGATTTGGCCAAAAGAAACCAGCTTGCAAAATTTTACTAGCTGTCTTAGAGATTCCAAAATGACCTCCATAATCAGAAGCATGGCAATGATGCATAATACTCTGTACCTCCTCTTCAGGAATACATCTTCTAATTAGACCATCACAATATCTCCTAAAGAGTAAAGGGTCATCCCACCTATAAAACTTCACCTCATGCATAAACTTTTTCTTTTGTTGCCATGTCATACCTAGAGGTAAAACTCCACAAGATAGATAATTCTCAAAGTCTGCATACCAAGGTAGTTTAGCAACAAGAGAGAAAAGTTGTTCATCCAAGAAAAACTCATCAATAGGGATTTCATCCAATTCTTCACCATCCAATTTCAACCTACTAAGATTATCAGCAACTACATTTTCAGCTCCCTTCTTATCTCTAATCTCTAAATCAAACTCTTGTAGCATCAGAATCCACCTAATGAGCCTAGGCTTAGCCTCCTTTTTACGGAGCAAATATCTGATGGCTGCATGATCTGAAAATATAACCACCTTTGAGTCAATAATGTAAGGTCTGAATTTTTCCAATGCAAAGACAATTGCTAAAAATTCCTTTTCAGTTGTTGCATAATTTGTTTGAGCCTCATCCAGTGTTCTACTAGCATAATAAATAGCATAAGCCTTTTTGTCCTTTCTTTGACCAAGAACAGCCCCAATTGCATAGTTGCTAGCATCACACATAATTTCAAAAGGTAGGCTCCAATCAGGTGGTTGCATGATTGGTGCAGTGATAAGAGCTTGCTTCAACCTGCAAAAGGCATCCAAACACTCATGGTCAAATACAAATGGTGTATCATTACTTAACAAATTAGACAAAGGTTTAGCTATTTTAGAAAAATCCTTGATAAAGCGTCTGTAGAACCCGGCGTGTCCTAGGAAACTTCGAATTCCCTTGACATTTGTAGGAGGAGCCATCTTCTCTATCACTTCGACTTTGGCTTTATCAACCTCTATTCCTCTGTTAGACACCAAATGTCCAAGCACTATCCCTTCCTGAACCATGAAATGACACTTTTCCCAGTTTAACACAAGGTCGATTCGCACATCTTGCAAAATTTTAGAAAGGTTAGCCAAGCATATATCAAATGAAGATCCATAAACAGAGAAATCGTCCATAAAAACCTCCATTATGTCTTCAATGAAATCTGAGAAAATTGCCATCATGCACCTTTGAAAAGTGGCCAGTGCATTACACAACCCAAATGGCATCCTCCTATAAGCAAAGGTTCCATATGGACAAGTAAAAGTGGTTTTCTCTTGATCATTTGGATGGATAGGGATTTGAAAAAAACCTGAATATCCATCTAAATAGCAAAAGTAAGAATGCCTAGCTAGTCTTTCCAACATCTGATCAATGAAGGGAAGTGGAAAATGATCTTTTCTAGTGGCAACATTTAATTTTCTGTAATCTATGCACATTCGCCAACTAGTCACCGTTCTAGTGGGAATTAATTCATTATTTTCATTTTTGACCACTGTCATTCCACCCTTTTTTGGAACAACATGTACTGGGCTCACCCAAGTACTGTCTGAGATAGGATATATGATCCCTGCATCAAGCAACTTCAAAATTTCCTTTTTAACAACTTCTTTCATATTTGGGTTCAACCTCCTCTGATGTTCAATAGATGGCTTACAATTTTCTTCCAAAATGATTCTATGCATGCAAAAGTGTGGGCTTATTCCCTTAATGTCATCTATGGTGTATCCTAAGACTTTCCTAAATTGTCTCAACACTCTTAACAACTTATCAGCCTCTAAGGTACTCAAGTTTGCATTTACAATTACTGGATAAGTGTTATTAGTGCCAAGAAATTCATACCTGAGCTGAGAAGGAAGTTGCTTAAGTTCTACCTTAGGTGCAACTTCTTCCTTGAATGATGGTTGCTTAAATTCAACTTTTTCCTTTTGTGTAAGTTGAAAAACTGGAGCAGAAATGAATGGTGGACTACCCTCTAAGTGCTGAGCATTTGCAGCTACATGAGGGTTATCATAGTCTATGCCTCCTCCATGAACCAAACAATTTTCAAGTGGATCTTCTGGATATTTCTTTCTGAAGTGTTCTTCAACCAGCTCATCAATGATATCAACTCTCAAGCAAGTATCAGCTTCAGAATGATGCTTTTTCATAGTGTTATTAATATTGAAAACCAATTGCTCTTCACCAACCCTAAGAGTTAATTTTTCTCCCTTGACATCAATCAATGCTCCTGCTGTAGCCAGAAAAGGCCTTCCCAAGATAATTGGAATATTAAAATCTTCCTCCATGTCCAAGATGACAAAGTCAACAGGTATGTAGAACTTCCCAACTTTCAGAGGCACATTCTCCAAAATCCCTTCAGGATACTTAATTGACCTGTCAGCTAACTGAAGAGAAATGTGGGTTGGTTTAAGATCTCCCATGTTGAGCTTCTCATAAATGGAAAGGGGCATAAGGCTAACACTAGCCCCTAAATCACATAAAGCTTTTGTAGAACATGATTCCCCAATGTGGCATGGAATTGAAAAACTCCCTGGATCCTTGAGCTTTGGAGGAAGTTTCCTTTGGAGGATAGCACTACATTCTTCAGTCAAAGCTACAGTTTCATCATCTTCAAGTTTCCTCTTGTTTGAGAGAATTTCTTTTAAGAATTTTGCATAAGAGGGCATTTGTGAAAGAGCATCAACAAAAGGCACATTTATGTAAAGTTTCTTCAAAACCTCTAAGAACTTCCCAAATTGCCTATCAAGCTTGGCTTTGTGAAATCTTTGTGGAAAGGGAAGTTGTGGCTTGTAGGGTTCAGGAGGTATATATTTCTCTTCCTTCTCTTCAATTTCCTCTTTACATTTTTCTGCACTCTCTTGTTTTTCACTCTCATCAGTATTTTTCTCATTTTCTCTCTTCTCACTGTTTTCACTCTTCTCGTGTTTTTCACTCCCATCATTATTTACAACTCTCCCACTTCTTAAAGTAATAGCTTGACATTGCTCTCTTGGGTTTTCTGGTTGACTTGGCAGTTTTCCAAAAGATTTAGCACTTGAGGAAGATGCTTGTTGTGCAATCTGGTTTTCCACGATTCATTGTTATGTGTTTGCATCTGTTCCACCTTGCTTTCATCTCTCTCATCTCCTCATCATGCTTATTTTGGTTAGCAAGAATCATTTGCAATAAAGCTTGATGATGGAATTTCGTTCTTCTTTGTTTTGGTGGAGGGTTCATATTTTTCTTTGAAAATTAGGCAGTGGTTGCCTATTTTGCTGATATGGAACTTGACTCTGCTGTTGTGGTTGAAAATTCTGATTTTGAACTTGATTTTGCTGATTTCCCCATGAAAAGTTGGGATGATTCCTCCAATTTGGATTGTAAGTGTGAGAATAAGAATTCCCCATTTGTTTGTTTCCATAATTACCAACATATGCTGCTTGTTCTCCATAGTCTACTCCACAGCTGGTAGTTTCCTCTGCATAAGCCACTTGTTGTGAACTTCTAGCTGATGATGATGAACTAACCAACATACTCAAATCTTCCATCTTCTTAGCAAGGACATTTGTAAGTGCATCAAACTTTGCATTAATCATGTTGAATGGGTCAAGATCATACATTCCAGCAGCTTGCCTCTTTTGAGTTGGAGCTGGTCCTCTTAGACTACTCCAAAGATGAGTATTCTTTGCAATTTTCTCCAATAGCTCATAAGCTTCATCTTCATGCTTTATAATAAATTCTCCTCCTGTTTGAGCATCAATAATTCCTCTGATTGCAGGAGTGACATTTGTGTAGAAATTTTGATTTATCATCCATTTTGGAATGGCATGATGTGGGCATAATCTCTCTAATTCCTTCCATCTCATCCATGACTCATAGAGAGTTTCATCTTCTCTTGGTCTGAAAGCTGTCATTTGATTCCTTAGCTCTTGAGTTTTTCCAGATGGAAAATATTGTGCAAGAAATGCATCAGTGAGTTGCTCCCAATTTGTAATGGAGTTGTGAGGTAAAGAATCAAGCCAATCCAATGCTCTATCTTTCAAAGAGAATGGGAATAGCTTCAATCTTGCTGCATCATTAGACACTCCAGGTTGTTTTTGCATGTCACAGATCATAGCAAACTTCTTCAGGTGTGTGTGTGGATTTTCAGAAGGATGACCTCCAAATTGAGAATTTTGAATCATTTGAAGAACTCCAAAATCCATCTTGTAGCTATTTGCATCAATTCTTGGTCTTGCTATACTCTCTCTCAAGTCATCAAAACGTGGAAAAGCATGATCCATCATACTTCCCCTAGGCACGTTTGCATTAACAACTTCTTCTCCGTGGGCTTCATTTTCATTGTTTTGACCATTTCCAGCATTACCAACACCAATTCTAATTCTTTCATCAGCCATGTCTGCTTCAATTTCAATCTCTCTCAAAGCTTCCTTCCTTTTTCTGGTTTCTTTCTTGTTGGCTTTACAAAACTTTTCAATTTCAGGATTGAATAATAAGGATGTGTCACTTGAGCTTCTAGCTATTCTCATAAAAGATTAAAAGTACCTGAAAAAGAACAAACAAACACAAAATGAAAAGATAACAAAGATAAACTATGAACAACTAAAATAATCAAAAATTCAATATTAAACAAACAACTCCCCGGCAACGGCGCCAAAAACTTGATGCGTCCCTACCGCAAGTGCACGGGTCGTACAAGTAGTATAGAAAAATATCGATCCCACGAGGAGTCGTGTTAATGATTGAATTTTTGATATAAAAGTTGACTAAATCGAAGTATCTATGAAATTAAAGAAGTGAATTGATGAGTAATGGAGCGTAAAATCTATATGTGCAAAATCAATATTCTATTTAACAATGTATTGCATTAAACTAAAATTGCATCAAATTGAAATAGGCAAGTTCAAAT